>NC_086338.1:0-68369 GCF_032445375.1 Bacillus rossius redtenbacheri | reverse complement strand
GGTGAATTGGGACAATTGGGTGAATTGGGTGAATTGGGTCAATTGGGTGAATTGGTTGAATTGGGTGAATTGGGTCAATTGGGTCAATTGGGTGAATTGGGTCAATTGGGTGAATTGGGTCAATTGGGTGAATTGAGTGAATAGGGTGAATTAAGTGAATTAGATCAATTGGGTCAATTGGGTCAATTGGGACAATTGGGTTAATTGGGTGAATTGGGTCAATTAAGTCTATTGGGTACAATTGGGACAATTGTGTCAATAGGGTTAATTAAGTGAATTGGGTCAATTGGGTCAATTGGGTCTATTGGGACAATTGGGTCAATTGGGTCAATTAAATCTATTGGGTACAATTGGGACAATTGGGTCAATTGGGTGAATTGGGTCAACAGGGTCAATTAGGTCCATTAGGTCTTTTGGGCCAATTGGGTCAATAGGGTCAATTGGGTCAATTAGGTGAACTGGGTTAATTGGCTCAATTTAGTCAATTGCGTCATTTGGGTCAATTGGGTCAATTGGGGTGAATTGGGTGAATTGGGTCAAATGGGTCAAATGGGTCAATTGGGTCAATTGGGTCAATTGGGTCAATTGGGTCAATTGGGTCTTATTGGGTGAATTGGGTCAATTGGGGTGAATTAGGTGAATAGGGACAATTGGGTGCATTAGGTGAATAGGGTGAATTGGGTGAATTTAGTCAATTGGGTCTATTGGGTCAATTGGGTGAATTGGGACAATTGGGTCAATTGGGTAAATTGGGACAATTGGGTCAATTGGGTGAATTGGGTCAATTAGGTGAACTGTGTCAATTTGGTCAATTTAGTCAATTGGGTCAATTGGGTGAATTGGGTGAATTGGGTGAATTGGGTCAATTTGGTCAATTGGGTCAATTGGGTGAATTGGGTGAATTGGTTCAAATGGGTCAATTGGGTCAATTGGGTCAATTTGGTCAATTGGGTGAATTGGGTGAATTTGGTCAATTGGGTCAATTGGGTGAATTGGGACAATTGGGTGAATTGGGACAATTGGGTGAATTGGGTGAATTGGGTCATTGGGTGAATTGGGTCAATTGGGTGTCTTGGGTCAATTAAGTCAATTGGGTCATTTGGGTCAATTGGGACAATTGGGTGAATTGGGTCAAATGGGTCAATTGGGTCAATTGGGTCAATTGGGTCAATTGGGTCAATTGGGTCAATTGGGTCAATTGGGTCTTATTGGGAAAATTGGGGTCAATTGGGTCATTTTGGTCTATTGGGTGAATTGGGTGAATTTGGTCAATTGGGTCAATTGGGTGAATTAGGACAAATGGGGTGAATTGGGGTGAATTGGGTCAATTGGGTGAATTGGGTCAATTGGGTGAATTGGGTCAATTGGGTGAATTGGGTCAATTGGGTGAATTGAATGAATTGGGTTAATTGGGTCAATTGGGTTAATTGGGTGAATTAGGTGTATTGGGTCAATTGGGTAAATTGGGTTAATTGGGTCAATTGAGTGAATTGGGTGAATTGGGTCAATTGGGTGAATTGGGTCAATTGTGTCAATTGGGTGAATTGGGTCAATTGGGTCAATTTGGTCAATTGGGTGAATTGGGTGAATTTGGTCAATTGGTTCAATTGGGTGAATTGGGACAATTGGGTGAATTGGGACAATTGGATGAATTGGGACAATTGGGTGAATGGGGTGAATTGGGTGAATTGGGTGAATTGAGTGAATTGGGTGAATTGGGTCAATTGGGTGAATTGGGTCAATTGGGTGAATTGAGTGAATTGGGTGAATTAAGTGAATTAGGTCAATTGGGTCAATTGGGTCAATTGGGACAATTAGGTTAATTGGGTGAATTGGGTCAATTAAGTCTATTGGGTACAATTGGGACAATTGGGTCAATTGGGTGAATTAAGTGAATTGGGTCAATTGGGTCAATTGGGACAATTGGGTCAATAGGGTGAATTGGGTCAATTAAGTCTAATGGGTACAATTGGGGACAATTGGGTCAATTGGGTGAATTGGGTCAACAGGGTCATTTAGGTCCATTAGGTCTTTTGGGCCAATTGGGTCAATAGGGTCAATTGGGTCAATTAGGTGAACTGGGTTAATTGGCTCAATTTAGTCAATTGGGTCATTTGGGTCAATTATGTGAATTGGGTGAAATTGGTGAATTGGGTCAAATGGGTCAAATGGGTCAATTGGGTCAATTGGGTCAATTGGGTCAATTGGGTCAATTGGGTCTTATTGGGTGAATTGGGTCAATTGGGTGAATTAGGTGAATAGGGACAATTGGGTGCATTAGGTGAATAGGGTGAATTGGGTGAATTTAGTCAATTGGGTCTATTGGGTCAATTGGGTGAATTGGGTCAATTAGGTGAACTGTGTCAATTTGGTCAATTTAGTCAATTGGGTCAATTGGGTGAATTGGGTGAATTGGGTGAATTGGGTCAATTTGGTCAATTGGGTCAATTGGGTGAATTGGGTGAATTGGTTCAAATGGGTCAATTGGGTCAATTGGGTCAATTGGGTCAATTTGGTCAATTGGGTGAATTGGGGTGAATTTGGTCAATTGGGTCAATTGGGTGAATTGGGACAATTGGGTGAATTGGGACAATTGGGTGAATTGGGTGAATTGGGTCATTGGGTGAATTGGGTCAATTGGGTGTCTTGGGTCAATTAAGTCAATTGGGTCATTTGGGTCAATTGGGTCAATTGGGTGAATTGGGTGAAATGGGTCAATTGGGTCAATTGGGTCAATTGGGTCAATTGGGTCAATTGGGTCAATTGGGTCAATTGGGTCTTATTGGGAAAATTGGGTCAATTGGGTCATTTTGGTCTATTGGGTGAATTGGGTGAATTTGGTCAATTGGGTCAATTGGGTGAATTAGGACAAATGGGTGAATTGGGTGAATTGGGTCAATTGGGTGAATTGGGTCAATTGGGTGAATTTGGTCAATTGGGTGAATTGGGTGAATTGAGTGAATTGGGTGAATTGGGTGAATTTTGTCAATAGGGTGAATAGGGTGAATTGGGTGAATTGGGTCAATAGGGTCAATAGGGTCAATTGGGTCAATTGGGTGTATTGGGTCAATTGGGTCAATTGGGTCAATTGGGTCAGTTGGGTCAATCGGGTGAATTGGGTGAATTGGGTGAATTGGGTGAATTGGGTGAATAAGAGTGACTAAGAGTGAATAAGGGTGAATCACCCAATTCACTGAATTCACCCAATTCACCCAATTTTCCCATATTACCCAATTCACCCAATTCACCCAATACCCCCAATTCTCCCAATTCACCCAATTCACACAATTGACCAAATTGACCCAATTCATTCAATTGACCCAATTGACCAAATTGACCCAATTCACCCAATTCACCCAATTGACACAATTGACCCAATTGACCCAATTCACCCAATTGACCCATTTCACCCAATTGACCTAATTCACCCAATTGACCTAATTCACCCAATTGACCCAATTGACCAAATTGACCCAAATGACCCAATTCACCCAATTGACCAAATTGACCCAATTCACCCAATTCACCCAATTCATCCAATTGACCCAATTGACCCAATTGACCCAATTCACCCTATTGATCCATTTCACCCAATTGAGCTAATTCACCCAATTGACACAATTGTCCCAATTGTACCCAATAGACCCAATAGACCCAATAGACCCAATTGACCCAATTCACCCAATTCACTCAAGTCACTTAATTCACCCAATTGACCAAATTCACCCAATTGTCCCAATTCACCCAATTCACCAATTGACCTAATTCACCCAATTCATCCAATTGACCCAATTCACCCAATTGATCCATTTCACCCAATTGACCTAATTCACCCAATTGACACAATTTTTTCAATTGTACCCAATAGACCCAATAGACCCAATTGACCCAATTGACCCAATTCACCCAATTGACCCAATTAAACCAATTGACCCAATTGACCCAATTCACCCAATTGACCCATTTCACCCAATTAACCCAATTGTCCCAATTCACCCAATTGACACAATTGACCCAACTCACACCATTGACCCAATTGACCCAATTGACCCAATTGAACCAATTGACCCTATTGACCCAATTGACCCTATTGACCCAATTGACCCAATTGACCCAATTGACCCCTTAACCCAATTCACCCAATTGACCCAATTCACCAAATTCACCCAATTCATCCAATTGTAACAATTGATCCAAATGACCCAATGCACTTTAATAAGTGATATGAAGTAGAAAAAGATCAAAAAATATTTAAAATAACCAACTAATAACGAAATAATTTACTTGATTAGAAAAAATTTCCAATTATTAAATGCATGATTTAATCTAAATAAACTATTAGAAAAGACTCAAATACGTGTAAATTTTATCTACTTGTACAATTTAATAAGTATTCAAAAAGATTTCATTTCATACGAAATGAATCCAATTTTAACGAATTGATACGAAAAATTACAACATAAAAAAAATCACTCAAAACTATATGAATGAAATGATTTTTTTTAAAAGCACTTAAATAAGTAATATAAAGTGTAACAGGGTCAAAAAGTATCATAAGAACGTATTTATAACAAATAAGTTTATTTGAAAAGAAACAATTTTGTATTTAAAATTCTTGATTAAATCTAAATAAACCATTGCAAAGGACTCAAATGTGTGGAATTGTTATCCACTTGTACAATTTAATGTGAATATCCAACAAATTTCAAACAATTGCAATGGATACGAAATATTTCCAATTATAACGAAATTTGTTGGTAAAACTATTACATCAAACAAAATCACTCGAAACAATATGAATGAAATGATTTTTACTTAAATGCACTTAAATAAGTAATATGAAGTAGAAAAAGGTCAAAAAATAACATAAGAACGTATTTATAACGAAATACGTTTACATGAATAGAAACAATTTCCAATACTTAAATGCATGTTTTAATCAAAATAAATCATTGGAATAAACTCAAATATGTGGAAAAGTTACCTTCTTGTAGAATTTAATTTGAATTTACCAAAATAATCATTATCGATTTTAATGAATACGAAATAAATAAATTACAACGAATTGATTCGAAAAATTATAACATCATTCCAAATCACTTCAAACAATATAAGTAAATTTATTTCTACCCAAATATAATTTTGTAGGGAAAATGAAGTAGAAAAATATAACAAAGCATCAAAATAACCCAATTTAAACGAAATAAGTTTTTTCGAATAGAATGAATTTCTAATTAATAAATACATAATTTAATCGAAATTAACCGTTGGTAAGGATTTAATTTTGTGGAATTGTACAATTAAAGGTGAATTAACCAAAAGAACATTAATCGTAACTAATGTTTACGAAATAAATCCAATTATAACGAATTAGACTGTAAAAAATATTATATCAAACAACGTCACTCGGTACAATATGAAACAAATGATTTTTACTTATATGAACTTAAAGATGAAATAATGAAGTGGAAAAAAATAAAAATCATCAAAATACCCCTTTGATAACGAAATAAGTTTATTCGAATAGAAACAATTTCCAATTGTTAAATGCATGATTTGTTCTAAATAAACCATTGGAAAGGACTAAAATGTGTGTAAATGTTATCCACTAGTACAATTAAATGTGAATTGACGAAAAGAAACGTAAACTATTCCAATCATTTACGAAATGAATCCAATTATAACTAAATTAGTTGGTAAAACTGTTGCATCAAACCAAATGACTCGAAATATTATGAATGAAATAATTTTTACTTAAATGCACTTAAATAAGTAATATGAAGTAGTAAAAGGGCAAACAATTGTCAAAATAACCCATTTTTACAAAATAAGTTTTTTCGAAAAAAAACAAATTCCAATTATTTAATGCATCATTTAATTCAAATAAACCATTGGAAAAAACCTCTACTGTGTGTAAATTTTTTCTACTTGTACAACTTAATAAGTATTGACCACGATTTCATTTAATACAATATGAATCAAAATTTAACGAATTGACTCGGGAAAATTATTACATCAAACCATATAATTCGAAACAATATAGATAAATTGTATTCCACCTAAAAAAATTAATAGAGAAAGATTAAAAAACCATTGAAATAAACCATTTCAACGAAATAAGTTTTCTCGAATGGAAACAATTTCCAATACGAAATAAACCAATTGGGAGAATTGGGTGAATTGGGTCAATTGTGTCAATTAGGTGAATTTGGTCAACAGGGTCAATTAAGTCCATTAGGTCTTTTGGGCGAATTGGGTCAATAGGGTCAATTGGGTCAATTTAGTTGAACTGGGTTAATTGGGTCAATTTAGTCAATTGGGTCAATTGGGTCAATTGGGTGAATTGGGACAATTGGGACAATTGGGTAAATTGGGACAATTGGGTCAATTGGGTGAATTGGGTCAATTAGGTGAACTGGGTCAATTGGGTCAATTGGGTGAATTGGGTCAATTGGGTCAATTGGGTCAATTGGGTGAATTGGGTGAATTGGGTCAATTTGGTGATTTAAGTGAATTGGGTCAATTGGGTCATTTGGGTCAATTGGGTGAATTGGATCAAATGGGTCAATTGGGTGAATTGGGTCAATTGGGTCAAATACGTGAATTGGGTGAAATTGGTGAATTGGGTCTATTGGGTGTATTGGGTCAATTAAGTCAATTGGGTCAATTGGGTGAATTGGGTGAATTGGGTCAAATGGGTCAATTGGGTCAATTGGGTGAATTGGGTCAATAGGGTCTTATTGGGTGAATTGGGTCAATTGGGTCAATTTGGTCAATTTGGTCTATTGGGTGAATTGGGTGAATTTGGTCAATTGGGTCAATTGGGTGAATTGGGACAATTGGGTGAATTGGGACAAATGGGTGAATTGGGTGAATTGGGTGAATTGGGTCAATTGGGTCAATTGGATAAATTCGGTTAATTGGGTCAATTGGGTTAATTGGGTGAATTGGGTGAATTGGGGGAAATTGGGTGAATTAGGTCAATTGGGTGAATTGGGTGAATTGGGTCAATTGGGTCAATTGGGTGTATTGGGTCAATTTGGTCAATTTGGTCAATTGGGTGAATTGGGTGAATTGTGTCAATTGGGTGAATTAGGTGAATAGGGTCAATTGGGTCAATTGGGACAATTGGGTGAATTGGGAGAATTTGGTCAATTGGGTCAATTGGGTGAATTGGGTGAATTGGGACAATTGGGTGAATTGGGTGAATTGGGTCAATTGGGTGAATTGGTTGAATTGGGTGAATTGGGTCAATTGGGTCAATTGGGTGAATTGGGTCAATTGGGTGAATTGGGTCAATTGGGTGAATTGAGTGAATAGGGTGAATTAAGTGAATTAGATCAATTGGGTCAATTGGGTCAATTGGGACAATTGGGTTAATTGGGTGAATTGGGTCAATTAAGTCTATTGGGTACAATTGGGACAATTGTGTCAATAGGGTTAATTAAGTGAATTGGGTCAATTGGGTCAATTGGGTCTATTGGGACAATTGGGTCAATTGGGTCAATTAAATCTATTGGGTACAATTGGGACAATTGGGTCAATTGGGTGAATTGGGTCAACAGGGTCAATTAGGTCCATTAGGTCTTTTGGGCCAATTGGGTCAATAGGGTCAATTGGGTCAATTAGGTGAACTGGGTTAATTGGCTCAATTTAGTCAATTGCGTCATTTGGGTCAATTGGGTCAATTGGGTGAATTGGGTGAATTGGGTCAAATGGGTCAAATGGGTCAATTGGGTCAATTGGGTCAATTGGGTCAATTGGGTCAATTGGGTCTTATTGGGTGAATTGGGTCAATTGGGTGAATTAGGTGAATAGGGACAATTGGGTGCATTAGGTGAATAGGGTGAATTGGGTGAATTTAGTCAATTGGGTCTATTGGGTCAATTGGGTGAATTGGGACAATTGGGTCAATTGGGTAAATTGGGACAATTGGGTCAATTGGGTGAATTGGGTCAATTAGGTGAACTGTGTCAATTTGGTCAATTTAGTCAATTGGGTCAATTGGGTGAATTGGGTGAATTGGGTGAATTGGGTCAATTTGGTCAATTGGGTCAATTGGGTGAATTGGGTGAATTGGTTCAAATGGGTCAATTGGGTCAATTGGGTCAATTTGGTCAATTGGGTGAATTGGGTGAATTTGGTCAATTGGGTCAATTGGGTGAATTGGGACAATTGGGTGAATTGGGACAATTGGGTGAATTGGGTGAATTGGGTCATTGGGTGAATTGGGTCAATTGGGTGTCTTGGGTCAATTAAGTCAATTGGGTCATTTGGGTCAATTGGGACAATTGGGTGAATTGGGTCAAATGGGTCAATTGGGTCAATTGGGTCAATTGGGTCAATTGGGTCAATTGGGTCAATTGGGTCAATTGGGTCTTATTGGGAAAATTGGGTCAATTGGGTCATTTTGGTCTATTGGGTGAATTGGGTGAATTTGGTCAATTGGGTCAATTGGGTGAATTAGGACAAATGGGTGAATTGGGTGAATTGGGTCAATTGGGTGAATTGGGTCAATTGGGTGAATTGGGTCAATTGGGTGAATTGGGTCAATTGGGTGAATTGAATGAATTGGGTTAATTGGGTCAATTGGGTTAATTGGGTGAATTAGGTGTATTGGGTCAATTGGGTAAATTGGGTTAATTGGGTCAATTGAGTGAATTGGGTGAATTGGGTCAATTGGGTGAATTGGGTCAATTGTGTCAATTGGGTGAATTGGGTCAATTGGGTCAATTTGGTCAATTGGGTGAATTGGGTGAATTTGGTCAATTGGTTCAATTGGGTGAATTGGGACAATTGGGTGAATTGGGACAATTGGATGAATTGGGACAATTGGGTGAATGGGGTGAATTGGGTGAATTGGGTGAATTGAGTGAATTGGGTGAATTGGGTCAATTGGGTGAATTGGGTCAATTGGGTGAATTGAGTGAATTGGGTGAATTAAGTGAATTAGGTCAATTGGGTCAATTGGGTCAATTGGGACAATTAGGTTAATTGGGTGAATTGGGTCAATTAAGTCTATTGGGTACAATTGGGACAATTGGGTCAATTGGGTGAATTAAGTGAATTGGGTCAATTGGGTCAATTGGGACAATTGGGTCAATAGGGTGAATTGGGTCAATTAAGTCTAATGGGTACAATTGGGACAATTGGGTCAATTGGGTGAATTGGGTCAACAGGGTCATTTAGGTCCATTAGGTCTTTTGGGCCAATTGGGTCAATAGGGTCAATTGGGTCAATTAGGTGAACTGGGTTAATTGGCTCAATTTAGTCAATTGGGTCTATTGGGTCAATTATGTGAATTGGGTGAAATTGGTGAATTGGGTCAATTGGGTGTATTAGGTCAATTAAGTCAATTGGGTCATTTGTGTCAATTGGGTCAATTGGATGAATTGGGTGAATTGGGTCAAATGGGTCAATTGGGTTAATTGGGTCAATTGGGTCAATTGGGTCAATTGGGTCATATTGGGTGAATTGGGTGAATTGGGTCAATTGGGTGAATTAGGTGAATAGGGACAATTGGGTGCATTAGGTGAATAGGGTGAATTGGGTGAATTTAGTCAATAGGGTCTATTGGGTCAATTGGGTCATATTGGGTGAATTGGGGTGAATTGGGTCAATTGGGTGAATTAGGTGAATAGGGACAATTGGGTGCATTAGGTGAATAGGGTGAATTGGGTGAATTTAGTCAATAGGGTCTATTGGGTCAATTGGGTGAATTGGGACAATTGGGTCAATTGGGCCAATTGGGACAATTGGGTCAATTGGGTGAATTGGGTCAATTAAGTCTATTGGGTACAATTGGGACAATTGGGTCAATTGGGTGAAATGGGTCAATTGGAAGAATTGGGTGAATTGGGTTAATTGGGTCAATAGAGTCTATTGGGTCAATTGGGTTAATTGTGTCTATTGGGTGAATTGGGTCAATTGGGTGAATTGGGTCAATTGGGTGAATTGGGTCAATTGGGTGAATTGAGTGAATTGGGTCAATTGGGTGAATTGGATCAATTGGTTCAATTGGGTGAATTGGGTGAATTGGGTCAATTGGGTCCATTTGGTCAATTAGGGCAATTGGGTGAATTGGGTGAATTGGGTCAATTGGGTCAATTGGGTAAATTAGGTCAATTGGGTGAAATGGGTGAATTGGGTGAATTGGATGAATTGGGTCAATTGGGTCAATTGGGTCTTATTGGGTCTTTTTGGTGAATTAGGTGAATTGGTTCAATGGGGTGAATTGGGTGAAAAGGGACAATTAAGTGCATTGGGTGAATAGGGTGAATTGGGTCAATTGGGTGAATTGGGTGAATTGAGTGAATTGGGTGAATTTTGTCAATAGGGTAAATTGGGTCAATTGGGTAAGTGCATTGGGTGAATAGGGTGAATTGGGTCAATTGGGTGAATTGGGTGAATTGAGTGAATTGGGTGAATTTTGTCAATAGGGTGAATTGGTCAATTGGGTGAATTAGGTGAATTGTGTCAATTGGGTCAATTGGGTGTATTGGGACAATTTGGTTAATTGGGTGAATTGGGGTGAATTGTGCCAAATGGGTGAATTGGGTCAATTGGGTCAATTTGGTGATTTGGGTGAATTGGATCAATTGGGTCAATTCGGTCATTTGGGTCAATTGGGTGAATTGGGTGAATTGGTTCAAATGGGTCAATTGGGTCAATTGGGTCAATTTGGTCAATTGGGTGAATTGGTGAATTTGGTCAATTGGGGTCAATTGGGTGAATTGGGTGAATTGGGACAATTGGGTGAATTGGGTGAATTGGGGTCAATTGGGTGAATTGGGTCAATTGGGTGAATTGGGTCAATTGGGTGAATTGGGTCAATTGGGTGAATTGGGTCAATTGGGTGAATTGAGTGAATTGGATGAATTAAGTGAATTGGGTCAATTTGGTCAATTGGGACAATTGGGTCAATTGGGTGAATTAGGTCAATTAAGTCTATTGGGTACAATTGGGACAATTGGGTCTATTGGGTGAATTAAGTGAATTGGGTCAATTGGGTGTCAATTGGGTCAATTGGGACAATTGGGTCAATTGGGTGAATTGGGTCAAATAAGTCTATTGGGTACAATTGGGACATTTGGGTCAATTGGGTGAAATGGGTCTATTGGGTCAATTGTGTCAATTGGGGTGAATTGGGTCAATTGGGTGAATTGGATCAATTGGTTCAATTGGGTGAATTGGGTGAATTAGGTCAATTGGGTTAATTGTGTCTATTGGGTCAATTGGGTGAATTGGGTCAATTGGGTCAATTGGGTGTATTGGGTCAATTTGGTCAATTGGGTGAATTGGGTGAATTGTGTCAATTGGGTGAATTGGGTGAATTGGGTCAATTTGGTCAATTTGGTCAATTGGATCAATTGGGTGAATTGGGACAATTGGGTGAATTGGGTGAATTGTGCCAAATGGGTGAATTGGGTCAATTGGGTCAATTTTGTGATTTGGGTGAATTGGGTCAATTGGGTCAATTCCAATTATTTAATGCATCATTTAATTCAAATAAACCATTGGAAAAAACCTCTAATGTGTGTAAATTTTTTCTACTTGTACAACTTAATAAGTATTGACCACGATTTCATTTAATACAATATGAATCAAAATTTAACGAATTGACTCGGGAAAATTATTACATCAAACCATATAATTCGAAACAATATAGATAAATTGTATTCCACCTAAAAAAATTAATAGAAAAAGATTAAAAAAACCATCGAAATAAACCATTTCAACGAAATAAGTTTTCTCGAATGGAAACAATTTCCAATACGAAATAAACCAATTGGGAGAATTGGGTGAATTGGGTCAATTGTGTTAATTAGGTGAATTTGGTCAACAGGGTCAATTAAGTCCATTAGGTCTTTTGGGCCAATTGGGTCAATAGGGTCAATTGGGGTCAATTAGGTGAACTGGGTTAATTGGGTCAATTTAGTCAATTGGGTCAATTGGGTCAATTGGGTCAATTGGGTCTTATTGGGTAAATTGGGTCAATTGGGTCAATTTGGTCTATTGGGTGAATTGGGTGAATTTGGTCAATTGGGTCAATTGGGTGAATTAAGACAATTGGGTGAATTAGGACCAATGGGTGAATTGGGTGAATTGGGTGAATTGGGTCAATTGGGTGAATTGGGTCAATTGGTTGAATTGGGTCAGTTGGGTGAATTGGGTGATTGGGTCAATTGGGTGAATTAGGTCAATTGGGTCAATTGGGTAAATTGGGTTAATTGGGTCAATTGGGTCAATTGGGTCAATTGGGTGAATTGGGTCAATTGGGTCAATTGGGTCAATTGGGTCAATTGGGTCAATTGGGTGTATTGGGTCAATTTGGTCAATTGGGTGAATTGGGTGAATTGTGTCAATTGGGTGAATTGGGTGAATTGGGTGTATTGGGTCAATTAAGTCAAATGGGTCATTTGGGTCAAATGGGTCAATTGGGTGAATTGGGTAAATTGGGTCAATGGGTCAATTGGGTCAATTGGGTCAAATGGGTCAATTGGGTCAATTGGGTCTTATTGGGTGAATTGGGTGAATTGGGTCAATTGGGTGAATTGGGTGAATTGGGTCAAATGGGTCAAATGGGTCAATTGGGTCAATTGGGTCAATTGGATCAATTGGGTCAATTGGGTCAATTGGGTCTTATTGGGTGGATTGGGTGAATTGGGTCAATTGGGTGAATTAGGTGAATAGGGACAATTGGGTGCATTAGGTGAATAGGGTGAATTGGGTGAATTTAGTCAATTGGGTCTATTGGGTCAATTGGGTGAATTGGGACAATTGGGTCAATTGGGTAAATTGGGACAATTGGGTCAATTGGGTGAATTGGGTCAATTAGGTAAACTGTGTCAATTTGGTCAATTTAGTCAATTGGGTCAATTGGGTGAATTGGGTGAATTGGGTCAATTGGGTCAATTTGGTCAATTGGGTCAATTGGGTGAATTGGGTGAATTGGTTCAAATGGGTCAATTGGGTCAATTGGGTCAATTTGGTCAATTGTGTGAATTGGGTGAATTTGGTCAATTGGGTCAATTGGGTGAATTGGGACAATTGGGTGAATTGGGACAATTGGGTGAATTGGGTGAGTTGGGTGAATTGGGTGAATTGGGTCAATTGGGTTTCTTGAGTCAATTAAGTCAATTGGGTCATTTGGGTCAATTGGGTCAATTGGGTGAATTGGGTCAATTGGGTCAATTGGGTCAATTGGGTCAATTGGGTCAATTGGGTCAATTGGGTCAATTGGGTCAATTGGGTCAATTGGGTCAATTGGGTCTTATTGGGGTAAATTGGGTCAATTGGGTCATTTTGGTCTATTGGGTGAATTGGGTGAATTTGGTCAATTGGGTCAATTGGGTGAATTAGGACAAATGGGTGAATTGGGTGAATTGGGTCAATTGGGTGAATTGGGTCAATTGGGTGCAATTGGGTGAATTGGATGAATTGGGTTAATTGGGTCAATTGGGTTAATTGGGTGAATTAGGTGTATTGGGTCAATTGGGTAAATTGGGTTAATTGGGTCAATTGAGTGAATTGGGTAAATTGGGTCAATTGTTTCAATTGGGTCAATTGGGTCAATTGGGTGTATTGGAACAATTGACCCAATTGACCCAATTGATCCAATTCACCCAATTGACCCAATTGACTAAATTGACCCAATTGACCCAGTTCACCTAATTGACCCAATTCACCCAATTGACCCAATTGTCCCAATTTACCGAATTGACCCAATTGTCCCAATTCACCCAATTGACCCAATAGACCCAATTGACTAAATTGAGCCAATTAACCCAGTTCACCTAATTGACCCAATTGACCGTATTGACCCAATTGGCCCAAAAGACCTAATGGACCTAATTGACTTTGTTGACCCAATTCACCCAATTGACCCAATTGTCCCAATTGTACCCAATAGACTTAATTGACCCAATTGACCCAATTGTCCCAATTGACCCAATTGACCCAATTGACCCAATTCACTTAATTCACTTAATTGACCCAATTGTCCCAATTGTACCCAATAGACTTAATTGACCCAATTCATCCAATTAACCCAATTGTCCCAATTGACCCAATTGACCCAATTGACCTAATTCACTTAATTTACCCTATTCACTCAATTCACCCAATTGACCCAATTCACCCAATTGACCCAATTCACCCAATTGACCCAATTCACCCAATTCACCCAATTCACCCAATTCACCCAATTGTCCCAATTCACCCAATTCACCCAATTGACCCAATTGACCAAATTCTCCCAATTCACCCAATTGTCCCAATTGACCCAATTGACCCTATTCACCCAATTCACCCAATTGACACAATTCACCCAATTCACCCAATTGACCAAATTGACCAAATTGACCCAATACACCCAATTGACCCAATTGAACCAATTGACCCAATTGACCCAATTGACCCAATTCACCCAATTGACCCAATTGACCAAATTGACCCAATTAACCCAATTTACCCAATTGACCCAATTCACCCAATTGACCTAATTCACCCAATTTCCCCAATTCACCCAATTCACCCAATTAACCCAATTGACCCAATTAACCGAATTCATCCAATTGACCCAATTGACCCAATTGACCCAATTCACCCAATTCACCCAATTCACCCAATTGACCCAATTTCCCCAATTGACCCAATTCACCCAATTCACCAAATTCACCCATTTGTCCCAATTCACCCAATTGTCCCAATTCAACCCAATTGACCCAATTGACCAAATTCACCCAATTCACCCAATAGACCAAATTGACCAAATTGACCCAATTGACCCAATTCACTCAATAAGACCCAATTGACCCAATTCACCCAATTGACCCAATTGACCCATTTGACCCAATACACCCAATTGACCCAATTCACCAATTTCACCCAATTCACGTATTTGACCCAATTGACCCAATTCACCCAATTGACCCATTTGATCCATTTCACCCAATTGACCCAAATGACCCAATTGACCCAATTCACTTAAATCACCAAATTGACCCAATTCACCCAATTCACCAATTGACCCAATTGACCCAATTCACCCAATTCACCCCAATTGACCCAATTGACCCAGTTCACCTAATTGACCCAATTCACCCAATTGACCAAATTCACCCAATTGACCCAATTCACCCAATTGACCTAATTCACCCCAATTTCCCCAATTCACCCAATTCACCCAATTAACCCAATTGACCTAATTAACCGAATTCATCCAATTGACCCAATTGACCCAATTCACCCAATTGACCCAATTCACCCAATTGACCCAATTTCCCCAATTGACCCAATTCACCCAATTCACCAAATTCACCCATTTATCCCAATTCACCCAATTTCCCCAATTCACCCAATTCACCCAATTAACCCAATTGACCCAATTAACCGAATTCATCCAATTGACCCAATTGACCCCAATTCACCCAATTGACCCAATTCACCCAATTGACCCAATTTCCTTAATTGACCCAATTCACCCAATTCACCAAATTCACCCATTTGTCCCAATTCACCCAATTGTCCCAATTCACCCAATTGACCCAATTGACCCAATTCACCCAATTGACCCAATTAAACCAATTGACCCAATTGACCCAATTCACCCAATTGACCCATTTCACCCAATTAACCCAATTGTCCCAATTCACCCAATTGACCCAATTGACCCCAACTCACACCATTGACCAAATTGACCCAATTGACCCAATTGACCCAATTGAACCAATTGACCCAATTGACCCAATTGACACAATTGACCCAATTGACCCCTTCACCCCAATTCACCCAATTGACCCAATTCACCAAATTCACCCAATTCATCCAATTGTAACAATTGATCCAATGACCCAATGCACTTTAATAAGTGATATGAAGTAGAAAAAGATCAAAAAATATTTAAAATAACCAACTAATAACGAAATAATTTACTTGAATAGGAAAAATTTCCAATTATTAAATGCATGATTTAATCTAAATAAACTATTAGAAAAGACTCAAATACGTGTAAATTTTATCTACTTGTACAATTTAATAAGTATTCAAAAAGATTTCATTTCATACGAAATGAATCCAATTTTAACGAATGGATACGAAAAATTAAAACATAAAAAAAAATCACTCAAAACTATATGAATGAAATGATTTTTTTAAAAGCACTTAAATAAGTAATATAAAGTGTAACAGGGTCAAAAAGTTTCATAAGAACGTATTTATAACAAATAAGTTTATTTGAAAAGAAACAATTTTGTATTTAAAATTCTTGATTTAATCTAAATAAACCATTGCAAAGGACTCAAATGTGTGGAATTGTTATCCACTTGTACAATTTAATGTGAATATCCAACAAATTTCAAACAATTGCAATGAATACGAAATATTTCCAATTATAAAGAAATTTGTTGGTAAAACTATTACATCAAACAAAATCACTCGAAACAATATGAATGAAATGATTTTTACTTAAATGCACTTAAATAAGTAATATGAAGTAGAAAAAGGTCAAAAAATAACATAAGAACGTATTTATAACGAAATACGTTTACTTGAATAGAAACAATTTCCAATACTTAAATGCATGTTTTAATCAAAATAAATCATTGGAATAAACTCAAATATGTGGAAAATAATCATTATCGATTTTAATGAATACGAAATAAATAAATTACAACGAATTGATTCGAAAAATTATAACATCATTCCAAATCACTTCAAACAATATAAGTAAATTTATTTCTACCCAAATATAATTTTGTAGGGAAAATGAAGTAGAAAAATATAACAAAGCATCAAAATAACCCAATTTAAACGAAATAAGTTTTTTCGAATAGAATGAATTTCTAATTAATAAATACATAATTTAATCGAAATTAACCGTTGGTAAGGATTTAATTTTGTGGAATTGTACAATTAAAGGTGAATTAACCAAAAGAACATTAATCGTAACTAATGTTTACGAAATAAATCCAATTATAACGAATTAGACTGTAAAAAAATATTATATCAAACAACGTCACTCGGTACAATATGAAACAAATGATTTTTACTTATATGAACTTAAAGATGAAATAATGAAGTGGAAAAAAATAAAAATCATCAAAATACCCCTTTGATAACGAAATAAGTTTATTCGAATAGAAACAATTTCCAATTGTTAAATGCATGATTTGTTCTAAATAAACCATTGGAAAGGACTAAAATGTGTGTAAATGTTATCCACTAGTACAATTAAATGTGAATTGACGAAAAGAAACGTAAACTATTGCAATCATTTACGAAATGAATCCAATTATAACTAAATTAGTTGGTAAAACTGTTGCATCAAACCAAATGACTCGAAATATTATGAATGAAATAATTTTTACTTAAATGCACTTAAATAAGTAATATGAAGTAGTAAAAGGGCAAACAATTGTCAAAATAACCCATTTTTACAAAATAAGTTTTTTCGAAAAAAAACAAATTCCAATTATTTAATGCATCATTTAATTCAAATAAACCATTGGAAGAAACCTCTACTGTGTGTAAATTTTTTCTACTTGTACAACTTAATAAGTATTGACCACGATTTCATTTAATACAATATGAATCAAAATTTAACGAATTGACTCGGGAAAATTATTACATCAAACCATATAATTCGAAACAATATAGATAAATTGTATTCCACCTAACAAAATTAATAGAAAAAGATTAAAAAACCATCGAAATAAACCATTTCAACGAAATAAGTTTTCTCGAATGGAAACAATTTCCAATACGAAATAAACCAATTGGGAGAATTGGGTGAATTGGGTCAATTGTGTCTTATTGGGTGAATTGGGTCAATTGGGTGAATTGGGTGAATAGGGACAATTGGGTGCATTAGGTGAATAGGGTGAATTGGGTGAATTTGGTCAATTGGGTGAATTGGGTGAATTGAGTGAATTGGGTGAATTGGGTGAATTTTGTCAATAGGGTGAATAGGGTGAATTGGGTGAATTGGGTCAATAGGGTCAATAGGGTCAATTGGGTCAATTGGGTGTATTGGGTCAATTGGGTCAATTGGGTCAATTGGGTCAGTTGGGTCAATCGGGTGAATTGGGTGAATTGGGTGAATTGGGTGAATTGGGTGAATAAGAGTGACTAAGAGTGAATAAGGGTGAATCACCCAATTCACTGAATTCACCCAATTCACCCAATTTTCCCATATTACCCAATTCACCCAATTCACCCAATACCCCCAATTCTCCCAATTCACCCAATTCACACAATTGACCAAATTGACCCAATTCATTCAATTGACCCAATTGACCAAATTGACCCAATTCACCCAATTCACCCAATTGACACAATTGACCCAATTGACCCAATTCACCCAATTGACCCATTTCACCCAATTGACCTAATTCACCCAATTGACCTAATTCACCCAATTGACCCAATTGACCAAATTGACCCAAATGACCCAATTCACCCAATTGACCAAATTGACCCAATTCACCCAATTCACCCAATTCATCCAATTGACCCAATTGACCCAATTGACCCAATTCACCCTATTGATCCATTTCACCCAATTGAGCTAATTCACCCAATTGACACAATTGTCCCAATTGTACCCAATAGACCCAATAGACCCAATAGACCCAATTGACCCAATTCACCCAATTCACTCAAGTCACTTAATTCACCCAATTGACCAAATTCACCCAATTGTCCCAATTCACCCAATTCACCAAATTGACCTAATTCACCCAATTCATCCAATTGACCCAATTCACCCAATTGATCCATTTCACCCAATTGACCTAATTCACCCAATTGACACAATTTTTTCAATTGTACCCAATAGACCCAATAGACCTAATTGACCCAATTGACCCAATTCACCCAATTGACCCAATTAAACCAATTGACCCAATTGACCCAATTCACCCAATTGACCCATTTCACCCAATTAACCAAATTGTCCCAATTCACCCAATTGACACAATTGACCCAACTCACACCATTGACCCAATTGACCCAATTGACCCAATTGAACCAATTGACCCTATTGACCCAATTGACCCTATTGACCCAATTGACCCAATTGACCCAATTGACCCCTTAACCCAATTCACCCAATTGACCCAATTCACCAAATTCACCCAATTCATCCAATTGTAACAATTGATCCAAATGACCCAATGCACTTTAATAAGTGATATGAAGTAGAAAAAGATCAAAAAATATTTAAAATAACCAACTAATAACGAAATAATTTACTTGATTAGAAAAAATTTCCAATTATTAAATGCATGATTTAATCTAAATAAACTATTAGAAAAGACTCAAATACGTGTAAATTTTATCTACTTGTACAATTTAATAAGTATTCAAAAAGATTTCATTTCATACGAAATGAATCCAATTTTAACGAATTGATACGAAAAATTACAACATAAAAAAAATCACTCAAAACTATATGAATGAAATGATTTTTTTTAAAAGCACTTAAATAAGTAATATAAAGTGTAACAGGGTCAAAAAGTATCATAAGAACGTATTTATAACAAATAAGTTTATTTGAAAAGAAACAATTTTGTATTTAAAATTCTTGATTAAATCTAAATAAAACCATTGCAAAGGACTCAAATGTGTGGAATTGTTATCCACTTGTACAATTTAATGTGAATATCCAACAAATTTCAAACAATTGCAATGGATACGAAATATTTCCAATTATAACGAAATTTGTTGGTAAAACTATTACATCAAACAAAATCACTCGAAACAATATGAATGAAATGATTTTTACTTAAATGCACTTAAATAAGTAATATGAAGTAGAAAAAGGTCAAAAAATAACATAAGAACGTATTTATAACGAAATACGTTTACATGAATAGAAACAATTTCCAATACTTAAATGCATGTTTTAATCAAAATAAATCATTGGAATAAACTCAAATATGTGGAAAAGTTACCTTCTTGTAGAATTTAATTTGAATTTACCAAAATAATCATTATCGATTTTAATGAATACGAAATAAATAAATTACAACGAATTGATTCGAAAAATTATAACATCATTCCAAATCACTTCAAACAATATAAGTAAATTTATTTCTACCCAAATATAATTTTGTAGGGAAAATGAAGTAGAAAAATATAACAAAGCATCAAAATAACCCAATTTAAACGAAATAAGTTTTTTCGAATAGAATGAATTTCTAATTAATAAATACATAATTTAATCGAAATTAACCGTTGGTAAGGATTTAATTTTGTGGAATTGTACAATTAAAGGTGAATTAACCAAAAGAACATTAATCGTAACTAATGTTTACGAAATAAATCCAATTATAACGAATTAGACTGTAAAAAATATTATATCAAACAACGTCACTCGGTACAATATGAAACAAATGATTTTTACTTATATGAACTTAAAGATGAAATAATGAAGTGGAAAAAAATAAAAATCATCAAAATACCCCTTTGATAACGAAATAAGTTTATTCGAATAGAAACAATTTCCAATTGTTAAATGCACGATTTGTTCTAAATAAACCATTGGAAAGGACTAAAATGTGTGTAAATGTTATCCACTAGTACAATTAAATGTGAATTGACCAAAAGAAACGTAAACTATTCCAATCATTTACGAAATGAATCCAATTATAACTAAATTAGTTGGTAAAACTGTTGCATCAAACCAAATGACTCGAAATATTATGAATGAAATAATTTTTACTTAAATGCACTTAAATAAGTAATATGAAGTAGTAAAAGGGCAAACAATTGTCAAAATAACCCATTTTTACAAAATAAGTTTTTTCGAAAAAAAACAAATTCCAATTATTTAATGCATCATTTAATTCAAATAAACCATTGGAAAAAACCTCTACTGTGTGTAAATTTTTTCTACTTGTACAACTTAATAAGTATTGACCACGATTTCATTTAATACAATATGAATCAAAATTTAACGAATTGACTCGGGAAAATTATTACATCAAACCATATAATTCGAAACAATATAGATAAATTGTATTCCACCTAAAAAAATTAATAGAGAAAGATTAAAAAACCATCGAAATAAACCATTTCAACGAAATAAGTTTTCTCGAATGGAAACAATTTCCAATACGAAATAAACCAATTGGGAGAATTGGGTGAATTGGGTCAATTGTGTCAATTAGGTGAATTTGGTCAACAGGGTCAATTAAGTCCATTAGGTCTTTTGGGCGAATTGGGTCAATAGGGTCAATTGGGTCAATTTAGTTGAACTGGGTTAATTGGGTCAATTTAGTCAATTGGGTCAATTGGGTCAATTGGGTGAATTGGGACAATTGGGACAATTGGGTAAATTGGGGACAATTGGGTCAATTGGGTGAATTGGGTCAATTAGGTGAACTGGGTCAATTGGGTCAATTGGGTGAATTGGGTCAATTGGGTCAATTGGGTCAATTGGGTGAATTGGGTGAATTGGGTCAATTTGGTGATTTAAGTGAATTGGGTCAATTGGGTCATTTGGGTCAATTGGGTGAATTGGATCAAATGGGTCAATTGGGTGAATTGGGTCAATTGGGTGAATTAAGACAATTGGGTGAATTAGGACCAATGGGTGAATTGGGTGAATTGGGTGAATTGGGTCAATTGGGTGAATTGGGTCAATTGGTTGAATTGGGTCAGTTGGGTCAATTGGGTCAATTGGGTGAATTGGGTCAATTGGGTCAATTGGGTCAATTGGGTCAATTGGGTCAATTGGGTGTATTGGGTCAATTTGGTCAATTGGGTGAATTGGGTGAATTGTGTCAATTGGGTGAATTGGGTGAATTGGGTGTATTGGGTCAATTAAGTCAAATGGGTCATTTGGGTCAAATGGGTCAATTGGGTGAATTGGGTAAATTGGGTCAAATGGGTCAATTGGGTCAATTGGGTCAAATGGGTCAATTGGGTCAATTGGGTCTTATTGGGTGAATTGGGTGAATTGGGTCAATTGGGTGAATTGGGTGAATTGGGTCAAATGGGTCAAATGGGTCAATTGGGTCAATTGGGTCAATTGGATCAATTGGGTCAATTGGGTCAATTGGGTCTTATTGGGTGGATTGGGTGAATTGGGTCAATTGGGTGAATTAGGTGAATAGGGACAATTGGGTGCATTAGGTGAATAGGGTGAATTGGGTGAATTTAGTCAATTGGGTCTATTGGGTCAATTGGGTGAATTGGGACAATTGGGTCAATTGGGTAAATTGGGACAATTGGGTCAATTGGGTGAATTGGGTCAATTAGGTAAACTGTGTCAATTTGGTCAATTTAGTCAATTGGGTCAATTGGGTGAATTGGGTGAATTGGGTCAATTGGGTCAATTTGGTCAATTGGGTCAATTGGGTGAATTGGGTGAATTGGTTCAAATGGGTCAATTGGGTCAATTGGGTCAATTTGGTCAATTGTGTGAATTGGGTGAATTTGGTCAATTGGGTCAATTGGGTGAATTGGGACAATTGGGTGAATTGGGACAATTGGGTGAATTGGGTGAGTTGGGTGAATTGGGTGAATTGGGTCAATTGGGTTTCTTGAGTCAATTAAGTCAATTGGGTCATTTGGGTCAATTGGGTCAATTGGGTGAATTGGGTCAATTGGGTCAATTGGGTCAATTGGGTCAATTGGGTCAATTGGGACAATTGGGTCAATTGGGTGAAATGGGTCAATTGGAAGAATTGGGTGAATTGGGTTAATTGGGTCAATAGAGTCTATTGGGTCAATTGGGTTAATTGTGTCTATTGGGTGAATTGGGTCAATTGGGTGAATTGGGTCAATTGGGTGAATTGGGTCAATTGGGTGAATTGAGTGAATTGGGTCAATTGGGTGAATTGGATCAATTGGTTCAATTGGGTGAATTGGGTGAATTGGGTCAATTGGGTCCATTTGGTCAATTAGGGCAATTGGGTGAATTGGGTGAATTGGGTCAATTGGGTCAATTGGGTAAATTAGGTCAATTGGGTGAAATGGGTGAATTGGGTGAATTGGGTGAATTGGGTCAATTGGGTCAATTGGGTCTTATTGGGTCTTTTTGGTGAATTAGGTGAATTGGTTCAATGGGGTGAATTGGGTGAAAAGGGACAATTAAGTGCATTGGGTGAATAGGGTGAATTGGGTCAATTGGGTGAATTGGGTGAATTGAGTGAATTGGGTGAATTTTGTCAATAGGGTAAATTGGGTCAATTGGGTAAGTGCATTGGGTGAATAGGGTGAATTGGGTCAATTGGGTGAATTGGGTGAATTGAGTGAATTGGGTGAATTTTGTCAATAGGGTGAATTGGGTCAATTGGGTGAATTAGGTGAATTGTGTCAATTGGGTCAATTGGGTGTATTGGGACAATTTGGTTAATTGGGTGAATTGGGTGAATTGTGCCAAATGGGTGAATTGGGTCAATTGGGTCAATTTGGTGATTTGGGTGAATTGGATCAATTGGGTCAATTCGGTCATTTGGGTCAATTGGGTGAATTGGGTGAATTGGTTCAAATGGGTCAATTGGGTCAATTGGGTCAATTTGGTCAATTGGGTGAATTGGTGAATTTGGTCAATTGGGTCAATTGGGTGAATTGGGTGAATTGGGACAATTGGGTGAATTGGGTGAATTGGGTCAATTGGGTGAATTGGGTCAATTGGGTGAATTGGGTCAATTGGGTGAATTGGGTCAATTGGGTGAATTGGGTCAATTGGGTGAATTGAGTGAATTGGATGAATTAAGTGAATTGGGTCAATTTGGTCAATTGGGACAATTGGGTCAATTGGGTGAATTAGGTCAATTAAGTCTATTGGGTACAATTGGGACAATTGGGTCTATTGGGTGAATTAAGTGAATTGGGTCAATTGGGTGTCAATTGGGTCAATTGGGACAATTGGGTCAATTGGGTGAATTGGGTCAAATAAGTCTATTGGGTACAATTGGGACATTTGGGTCAATTGGGTGAAATGGGTCTATTGGGTCAATTGTGTCAATTGGGTGAATTGGGTCAATTGGGTGAATTGGATCAATTGGTTCAATTGGGTGAATTGGGTGAATTAGGTCAATTGGGTTAATTGTGTCTATTGGGTCAATTGGGTGAATTGGGTCAATTGGGTCAATTGGGTGTATTGGGTCAATTTGGTCAATTGGGTGAATTGGGTGAATTGTGTCAATTGGGTGAATTGGGTCAATTTGGTCAATTTGGTCAATTGGATCAATTGGGTGAATTGGGACAATTGGGTGAATTGGGTGAATTGTGCCAAATGGGTGAAATGGGTCAATTGGGTCAATTTTGTGATTTGGGTGAATTGGGTCAATTGGGTCAATTCGGTCATTTGGGTCAATTGGGTGAATTGGGTGAATTGGTTCAAATGGGTCAATTGGGTCAATTGGGTCAATTTGGTCAATTGGGTAAATTGGGTAATTGGGTCAATTGGGTCAATTGGGTGAATTGGGTCAATTGAGTCAATTGGGTGTATTGGGTGAATTTGGTCAATTGGGTGAATTGGGTGAATTGTGTCAATTGGATGAATTGGG
Source organism: Bacillus rossius redtenbacheri (assembly GCF_032445375.1). Taxonomy (NCBI): domain Eukaryota; kingdom Metazoa; phylum Arthropoda; class Insecta; order Phasmatodea; family Bacillidae; genus Bacillus; species Bacillus rossius. Next base: position 43,845 of record NC_086338.1, on the reverse strand, counting down.
TGAATTGGGTCAATTGGGTCAATTTGGTCAATTGGATCAATTGGGTGAATTGGGACAATTGTGTGAATTGGGACAATTAGGTGAATTGGGTCAATTGGGTGAATTGGGTCAATTGGGTGAATTGAGTGAATTGGGTGAATTAAGTGAATTAGGTCAATTGGGTCAATTGGGTCAATTTGGACAATTGGGTTAATTGGGTGAAATGGGTCAATTAAGTCTATTGGGTACAATGGGGACAATTGGGCCAATTGGGTGAATTAAGTGAATTGGGTCAATTGGGTCAATTGGGTCAATTGGGACAATTGGGTCAATAGGGTGAATTGGGTCAATTGAGTCAATTTGGTCAATTAGGGCAATTGGGTGAATTGGGTCAATTGGGTCAATTGGGTGAATTAGGTCAATTCGGTGAAATGGGTCAATTGGGTGAATTGGGTCAATTGGGTCAATTGGGTCTTATTGGATCTTTTGGGTGAATTAGGTGAATTGGGTAAATGGGGTGAATTGGGTGAATAGGGACAATTGGGTGCATTGGGTGAATAGGGTGAATTGGGTGAATTGGGTGAATTGGGTGAATTGAGTGAATTGGTTGAATTATGTCAATAGGGTGAATTGGGTGAATTGGGTGAATTGTGTCAATTGGGTCAATTGGGTCAATTGGGTGTATTGGGACAAATTGGTCAATTGGGTGAATTGGGTGAATTGTGTCAAATGGGTGAATTGGGTCAATTGGGTCAATTGGGTCCATTGGGTGAATTGGGTGAATTGGGTCAATTGGGTCAATTGGGTCAATTACGTGAATTAGGTGAAATTGGTGAATTGGGTCAATTGGGTGTATTGGGTGTATTGGTTCAATTAAGTCAATTGGGTCATTTGGGTCAATTGGGTGTATTCGGTCAATTGGGTCAATTGGGTCAATTGGGTCAATTGGGTCAATTGGGTCAATTGTGTCAATTGGTTCAATTGGTTCAATTGTGTCAATTCGGTCAATTGGGTTAATTGGGTCAATTGGGTGAATTGGGTCATTTGGGTCAATTGGGTCAATTGGGTCAATTGGGAGAATTTGGTGCATTATGTGAATTGGGTCAATTGGATGAATTGGTTGAATTTGGTCAATAAGTTCAATTAGTTCAATTGTGTCAATTCGGTCAATTGGGTTAATTGGGTCAATTGGGTGAATTGGGTCAATTGGGTTAATTGGGTTAATTGGGTCAATTGGGTCAATGGGGGTCAGTTGGGTCAATCGGGTGAATTGGGTGAATTGGGTGAATTGGGTGAATTGGTCGAATAAGAGTGGCTAAGGGTGAATAAGGGTGAATAAGGGTGAATCACCCAATTCACTGAATTCACCCAATTCACCCAATTTTCCCATATTACCCAATTCACCTAATTCACCCAATTCACCCAATACCCCCAATTCTCCCAATTCACCAAATTCACACAATTGACCAAATTGACCCAATTGACCTAATTCACCCAATTGACCCAATTGACCCAATTGACCCAATTCACCCAATTGCCCTAATTGACCAAATTGACCCAATTGACCCAACTAACCCAATTGACCCAATTGATCCAATTTACCCAATACACCCAAGTGACCCAATTGACAAAATTAACACAATTCACCCAATTGACCCATTTGACCCAATTCACCCAATTCACCGAATTGACCCAAATGACCTTATTGAAACAATTGACCCAATTCACCCAAATCACCAAATTGACCTAATTGACCCAATTGACCCAATTCACCCAATTGACACAATTCACCCAATTCACGTAGTTGACCAAATTGTTCCAATACAACCAATTGACCCAATTGACCCAATTGACACAATTCACCCAATTCACCCATTTGACCCAATTCACCCTATTGACAAAATTCACCCAATTCACTCAAACCACCCAATTCACCCAATTGAGCCAATTCACCCAATTCACCCTATTCACCCAATGCACGCAATTGTCCCTATTCACCCAATTCACCCCATTGACCCAATTCACCTAATTCACCCAAAAGACCCAATAAGACCCAATTGTCCCAATTGACCTAATTCACCCAATTGACCCATTTCACCCAATTGACCTAATTCACCCAATTGACCCAATTGACCCAATTGACCCAATTCACCCAATTGCCCTAATTGACCAAATTGACCCAATTGACCCAATTCACCCAATTCACCCAATTGAACCAATTGATCCAATTCACCCAATTGACCTAATTCACCCAATTGACACAATTGACCCAATAGACACAATTAACACAATTCACCCAATAGACTCAATTGACCCAATTGTACCCAATCGACTTAATTGACCCAATTCACCCAATTGACCCAATTGTCCCAATTGACCCAATTGACCCAATTGACCCAATTCACTTAATTCACCCAATTCACCCAATTCACCCAATTGACCCAATTGACCCAATTGACCCAATTGACCCAATTGACCCAATTCACCTAATTGACCCAATTCACCCAATTGACCCAATTCACCCAATTGTCCCAATTCACCTAATTGTCCCAATTCTCCCAATTGTCCCAATTCACCCTATTGACCCAATTGACCAAATTCACCCAATTCACCCAATTGACGAAATTGACCCAATTGATCCAATTCACCCAATTCACCCAATTGACACAATTCACCCAATTCACCCAATTGACCAAATTGACCCAATACACCCAATTGACACAATTCACCCAATTCACCCAATTGACCAAATTGACCCAATACACCCAATTGACCCAATTCACCCAATTCACCCAATTCACCCAATTGACCCAATTGTCCCAATTCACCCAATTGACCCTTTTGACAAAATTCACCCAATTCACCCAATTCACTCAATTCACCCAATTCACCCTTTTCACCTAATGCACCCAATTGTCCCTATTCACCCAATTGACCCAATTGTCCCAATTCACCCAATTGACCCTTTTGACAAAATTCACCCTATTCATTCAATTCACTCAATTCACCCAATTCACCCAATTGACCAAATTCACCCAATTCACCCTATTCACCTAATGCACCCAATTGTCCCTATTCACCCAATTGACCCAATTGACCCAATTCACCCAATTCACCCAATAAGACCCAATTGACCCAATTGACCCATTTGACCCAATTGACCCAATTGACCCATTTGACCCAATTTACCCAATTCACCCAATTGACCCAATTGACCCAAATGACCCATTTGACTTAATTGACCCAATACACCCAACTGACCCAATTCACCAATTTCACCCAATTCACGTAATTGACCCAATTGACCCAATTCACCCAATTGACCCATTTGACCCAATTCACCCAATTGACCCAAATGACCCAATTGACCCAATTCACCCAATTCACCAAATTGACCCAATTGACCCAATTGACCCAATTGACCCCTTCACCCAATTCACCCAATTGACCCAATTCACCCAATTCACCCAATTCAACTTATTGACACAATTGATCCAAATGACCCAGTTGACCCAATTGATCCAATGCACTTTAATAAGTGATATGAAGTAGAAAAAGATCAAAAAATATTTAAAATAACCAACTAATAACGAAATAATTTACTTGAATAGAAAAAATTTCCAATTATTAAATGCATGATTTAATCTAAATAAACTATTAGAAAAGACTCAAATACGTGTAAATTTTATCTACTTTTACAATGTAATAAGTATTAAAAAAGATTTCAATTCATACGAAATGAATCCAATTTTAACGAATTGATACGAAAAATTACAACATAAAAAAAATCAATCAAAACTATATGAATGAAATAATTTTTTTTAAAAGCACTTAAATAAGTAATATAAAGTGTAACAGGGTCAAAAAGTATCATAAGAACGTATTTATAACAAATAAGTTTATTTGAAAATAAACAATTTTGTATTTAAAATTCTTGATTTAATCTAAATAAATAATTGCAAAGGACTCAAATGTGTGGAATTGTTATCCACTTGTACAATTTAATGTGAATATCCAACAAATTTCAAACAATTGTAATGAATACGAAATATTTCCAATTATAACGAAATTTGTTGGTAAAACTATTACATCAAACAAAATCACTCAAAACAATATGAATAAAATGATTTTCACTTAAATGCACTTAAATAAAAAAATATGAAGTAGAAAAAGGGCAAACAATTGTCAAAATAACCCATTTTTACAAAATAAGTTTTTTCGAAAAAAAACAAATTCCAATTATTTAATGCATCATTTAATTCAAATAAACCATTGGAAAAAACCTCTAATGTGTGTAAATTTTTTCTACTTGTACAACTTAATAAGTATTGACCACGATTTCATTTAATACAATATGAATCAAAATTTAACGAATTGACTCGGGAAAATTATTACATCAAACCATATAATTCGAAACAATATAGATAAATTGTATTCCACCTAAAAAAATTAATAGAAAAAGATTAAAAAACCATCGAAATAAACCATTTCAACGAAATAAGTTTTCTCGAATGGAAACAATTTCCAATACGAAATAAACCAATTGGGAGAATTGGGTGAATTGGGTCAATTGTGTTAATTAGGTGAATTTGGTCAACAGGGTCAATTAAGTCCATTAGGTCTTTTGGGCCAATTGGGTCAATAGGGTCAATTGGGTCAATTAGGTGAACTGGGTTAATTGGGTCAATTTAGTCAATTGGGTCAATTGGGTCAATTGGGTCAATTGGGTCTTATTGGGTAAATTGGGTCAATTGGGTCAATTTGGTCTATTGGGTGAATTGGGTGAATTTGGTCAATTGGGTCAATTGGGTGAATTAAGACAATTGGGTGAATTAGGACCAATGGGTGAATTGGGTGAATTGGGTGAATTGGGTCAATTGGGTGAATTGGGTCAATTGGTTGAATTGGGTCAGTTGGGTGAATTGGGTGATTGGGTCAATTGGGTGAATTAGGTCAATTGGGTCAATTGGGTAAATTGGGTTAATTGGGTCAATTGGGTCAATTGGGTCAATTGGGTGAATTGGGTCAATTGGGTCAATTGGGTCAATTGGGTCAATTGGGTCAATTGGGTGTATTGGGTCAATTTGGTCAATTGGGTGAATTGGGTGAATTGTGTCAATTGGGTGAATTGGGTGAATTGGGTGTATTGGGTCAATTAAGTCAAATGGGTCATTTGGGTCAAATGGGTCAATTGGGTGAATTGGGTAAATTGGGTCAAATGGGTCAATTGGGTCAATTGGGTCAAATGGGTCAATTGGGTCAATTGGGTCTTATTGGGTGAATTGGGTGAATTGGGTCAATTGGGTGAATTGGGTGAATTGGGTCAAATGGGTCAAATGGGTCAATTGGGTCAATTGGGTCAATTGGATCAATTGGGTCAATTGGGTCAATTGGGTCTTATTGGGTGGATTGGGTGAATTGGGTCAATTGGGTGAATTAGGTGAATAGGGACAATTGGGTGCATTAGGTGAATAGGGTGAATTGGGTGAATTTAGTCAATTGGGTCTATTGGGTCAATTGGGTGAATTGGGACAATTGGGTCAATTGGGTAAATTGGGACAATTGGGTCAATTGGGTGAATTGGGTCAATTAGGTAAACTGTGTCAATTTGGTCAATTTAGTCAATTGGGTCAATTGGGTGAATTGGGTGAATTGGGTCAATTGGGTCAATTTGGTCAATTGGGTCAATTGGGTGAATTGGGTGAATTGGTTCAAATGGGTCAATTGGGTCAATTGGGTCAATTTGGTCAATTGTGTGAATTGGGTGAATTTGGTCAATTGGGTCAATTGGGTGAATTGGGACAATTGGGTGAATTGGGACAATTGGGTGAATTGGGTGAGTTGGGTGAATTGGGTGAATTGGGTCAATTGGGTTTCTTGAGTCAATTAAGTCAATTGGGTCATTTGGGTCAATTGGGTCAATTGGGTGAATTGGGTCAATTGGGTCAATTGGGTCAATTGGGTCAATTGGGTCAATTGGGTCAATTGGGTCAATTGGGTCAATTGGGTCAATTGGGTCAATTGGGTCTTATTGGGTAAATTGGGTCAATTGGGTCATTTTGGTCTATTGGGTGAATTGGGTGAATTTGGTCAATTGGGTCAATTGGGTGAATTAGGACAAATGGGTGAATTGGGTGAATTGGGTCAATTGGGTGAATTGGGTCAATTGGGTGAATTGGGTCAATTGGGTGAATTGGATGAATTGGGTTAATTGGGTCAATTGGGTTAATTGGGTGAATTAGGTGTATTGGGTCAATTGGGTAAATTGGGTTAATTGGGTCAATTGAGTGAATTGGGTAAATTGGGTCAATTGTTTCAATTGGGTCAATTGGGTCAATTGGGTGTATTGGAACAATTGACCCAATTGACCCAATTGATCCAATTCACCCAATTGACCCAATTGACTAAATTGACCCAATTGACCCAGTTCACCTAATTGACCCAATTCACCCAATTGACCCAATTGTCCCAATTTACCGAATTGACCCAATTGTCCCAATTCACCCAATTGACCCAATAGACCCAATTGACTAAATTGAGCCAATTAACCCAGTTCACCTAATTGACCCAATTGACCGTATTGACCCAATTGGCCCAAAAGACCTAATGGACCTAATTGACTTTGTTGACCCAATTCACCCAATTGACCCAATTGTCCCAATTGTACCCAATAGACTTAATTGACCCAATTGACCCAATTGTCCCAATTGACCCAATTGACCCAATTGACCCAATTCACTTAATTCACTTAATTGACCCAATTGTCCCAATTGTACCCAATAGACTTAATTGACCCAATTCATCCAATTAACCCAATTATCCCAATTGACCCAATTGACCCAATTGACCTAATTCACTTAATTTACCCTATTCACTCAATTCACCCAATTGACCCAATTCACCCAATTGACCCAATTCACCCAATTGACCCAATTCACCCAATTCACCCAATTCACCCAATTCACCCAATTGTCCCAATTCACCCAATTCACCCAATTGACCCAATTGACCAAATTCTCCCAATTCACCCAATTGTCCCAATTGACCCAATTGACCCTATTCACCCAATTCACCCAATTGACACAATTCACCCAATTCACCCAATTGACCCAATTGACCCAATTGACCTAATTCACTTAATTTACCCTATTCACTCAATTCACCCAATTGACCCAATTGACCAAATTCACCCAATTCACCCAATAGACCAAATTGACCAAATTGACCCAATTGACCCAATTCACTCAATAAGACCCAATTGACCCAATTCACCCAATTGACCCAATTGACCCATTTGACCCAATTCACCCAATTCACCCAATTGACCCAATTGACTTAATTGACCCAATACACCCAATTGACCCAATTCACCAATTTCACCCAATTCACGTATTTGACCCAATTGACCCAATTCACCCAATTGACCCATTTGATCCATTTCACCCAATTGACCCAAATGACCCAATTGACCCAATTCACTTAAATCACCAAATTGACCCAATTCCACCCAATTCACCCAATTGACCCCAATTGACCCAATTCACCCAATTCACCCAATTGACCCAATTGACCCAGTTCACCTAATTGACCCAATTCACCCAATTGACCAAATTCACCCAATTGACCCAATTCACCCAATTGACCTAATTCACCCAATTTCCCCAATTCACCCAATTCACCCAATTAACCCAATTGACCTAATTAACCGAATTCATCCAATTGACCCAATTGACCCAATTCACCCAATTGACCCAATTCACCCAATTGACCCAATTTCCCCAATTGACCCAATTCACCCCAATTCACCAAATTCACCCATTTATCCCAATTCACCCAATTTCCCCAATTCACCCAATTCACCCAATTAACCCAATTGACCCAATTAACCGAATTCATCCAATTGACCCAATTGACCCAATTCACCCAATTGGACCCAATTCACCCAATTGACCCAATTTCCTTAATTGACCCAATTCACCCAATTCACCAAATTCACCCATTTGTCCCAATTCACCCAATTGTCCCAATTCACCCAATTGACCCAATTGACCCAATTCACCCAATTGACCCAATTAAACCAATTGACCCAATTGACCCAATTCACCCAATTGACCCATTTCACCCAATTAACCCAATTGTCCCAATTCACCCAATTGACCCAATTGACCCAACTCACACCATTGACCAAATTGACCCAATTGACCCAATTGACCCAATTGAACCAATTGACCCAATTGACCCCAATTGACACAATTGACCCAATTGACCCCTTCACCCAATTCACCCAATTGACCCAATTCACCAAATTCACCCAATTCATCCAATTGTAACAATTGATCCAAATGACCCAATGCACTTTAATAAGTGATATGAAGTAGAAAAAGATCAAAAAATATTTAAAATAACCAACTAATAACGAAATAATTTACTTGAATAGGAAAAATTTCCAATTATTAAATGCATGATTTAATCTAAATAAACTATTAGAAAAGACTCAAATACGTGTAAATTTTATCTACTTGTACAATTTAATAAGTATTCAAAAAGATTTCATTTCATACGAAATGAATCCAATTTTAACGAATGGATACGAAAAATTAAAACATAAAAAAAAATCACTCAAAACTATATGAATGAAATGATTTTTTTAAAAGCACTTAAATAAGTAATATAAAGTGTAACAGGGTCAAAAAGTTTCATAAGAACGTATTTATAACAAATAAGTTTATTTGAAAAGAAACAATTTTGTATTTAAAATTCTTGATTTAATCTAAATAAACCATTGCAAAGGACTCAAATGTGTGGAATTGTTATCCACTTGTACAATTTAATGTGAATATCCAACAAATTTCAAACAATTGCAATGAATACGAAATATTTCCAATTATAAAGAAATTTGTTGGTAAAACTATTACATCAAACAAAATCACTCGAAAACAATATGAATGAAATGATTTTTACTTAAATGCACTTAAATAAGTAATATGAAGTAGAAAAAGGTCAAAAAATAACATAAGAACGTATTTATAACGAAATACGTTTTCTTGAATAGAAACAATTTCCAATACTTAAATGCATGTTTTAATCAAAATAAATCATTGGAATAAACTCAAATATGTGGAAAAGTTACCTTCTTGTAGAATTTAATTTGAATTTACCAAAATAATCATTATCGATTTTAATGAATACGAAATAAATAAATTACAACGAATTGATTCGAAAAAATTATAACATCATTCCAAATCACTTCAAACAATATAAGTAAATTTATTTCTACCCAAATATAATTTTGTAGGGAAAATGAAGTAGAAAAATATAACAAAGCATCAAAATAACCCAATTTAAACGAAATAAGTTTTTTCGAATAGAATGAATTTCTAATTAATAAATACATAATTTAATCGAAATTAACCGTTGGTAAGGATTTAATTTTGTGGAATTGTACAATTAAAGGTGAATTAACCAAAAGAACATTAATCGTAACTAATGTTTACGAAATAAATCCAATTATAACGAATTAGACTGTAAAAAATATTATATCAAACAACGTCACTCGGTACAATATGAAACAAATGATTTTTACTTATATGAACTTAAAGATGAAATAATGAAGTGGAAAAAAATAAAAATCATCAAAATACCCCTTTGATAACGAAATAAGTTTATTCGAATAGAAACAATTTCCAATTGTTAAATGCATGATTTGTTCTAAATAAACCATTGGAAAGGACTAAAATGTGTGTAAATGTTATCCACTAGTACAATTAAATGTGAATTGACGAAAAGAAACGTAAACTATTGCAATCATTTACGAAATGAATCCAATTATAACTAAATTAGTTGGTAAAACTGTTGCATCAAACCAAATGACTCGAAATATTATGAATGAAATAATTTTTACTTAAATGCACTTAAATAAGTAATATGAAGTAGTAAAAGGGCAAACAATTGTCAAAATAACCCATTTTTACAAAATAAGTTTTTTCGAAAAAAAACAAATTCCAATTATTTAATGCATCATTTAATTCAAATAAACCATTGGAAGAAACCTCTACTGTGTGTAAATTTTTTCTACTTGTACAACTTAATAAGTATTGACCACGATTTCATTTAATACAATATGAATCAAAATTTAACGAATTGACTCGGGAAAATTATTACATCAAACCATATAATTCGAAACAATATAGATAAATTGTATTCCACCTAAAAAAATTAATAGAAAAAGATCAAAAAACCATCGAAATAAACCATTTCAACGAAATAAGTTTTCTCGAATGGAAACAATTTCCAATACGAAATAAACCAATTGGGAGAATTGGGTGAATTGGGTCAATTGTGTCTTATTGGGTGAATTGGGTCAATTGGGTGAATTGGGTGAATAGGGACAATTGGGTGCATTAGGTGAATAGGGGTGAATTGGGTGAATTTGGTCAATTGGGTGAATTGGGTGAATTGAGTGAATTGGGTGAATTGGGTGAATTTTGTCAATAGGGTGAATAGGGTGAATTGGGTGAATTGGGTCAATAGGGTCAATAGGGTCAATTGGGTCAATTGGGTGTATTGGGTCAATTGGGTCAATTGGGTCAATTGGGTCAGTTGGGTCAATCGGGTGAATTGGGTGAATTGGGTGAATTGGGTGAATTGGGTGAATAAGAGTGACTAAGAGTGAATAAGGGTGAATCACCCAATTCACTGAATTCACCCAATTCACCCAATTTTCCCATATTACCCAATTCACCCAATTCACCCAATACCCCCAATTCTCCCAATTCACCCAATTCACACAATTGACCAAATTGACCCAATTCATTCAATTGACCCAATTGACCAAATTGACCCAATTCACCCAATTCACCCAATTGACACAATTGACCCAATTGACCCAATTCACCCAATTCACCCAATTGACCCATTTCACCCAATTGACCTAATTCACCCAATTGACCTAATTCACCCAATTGACCCAATTGACCAAATTGACCCAAATGACCCAATTCACCCAATTGACCAAATTGACCCAATTCACCCAATTCACCCAATTCATCCAATTAACCAAATTGACTCAATTGACCCAATTCACCCTATTGATCCATTTCACCCAATTGAGCTAATTCACCCAATTGACACAATTGTCCCAATTGTACCCAATAGACCCAATAGACCCAATAGACCCAATTGACCCAATTGACCCAATTCACCCAATTCACTCAAGTCACTTAATTCACCCAATTGACCAAATTCACCCAATTGTCCCAATTCACCCAATTCACCAAATTGACCTAATTCACCCAATTCATCCAATTGACCCAATTCACCCAATTGATCCATTTCACCCAATTGACCTAATTCACCCAATTGACACAATTTTTTCAATTGTACCCAATAGACCCAATAGACCCCAATTGACCCAATTGACCCAATTCACCCAATTGACCCAATTAAACCAATTGACCCAATTGACCCAATTCACCCAATTGACCCATTTCACCCAATTAACCCAATTGTCCCAATTCACCCCAATTGACCCAATTGACCCAACTCACACCATTGACCCAATTGACCCAATTGACCCAATTGAACCAATTGACCCCTATTGACCCAATTGACCCAATTGACCCAATTGACCCCTTAACCCAATTCACCCAATTGACCCAATTCACCAAATTCACCCAAATCATCCAATTGTAACAATTGATCCAAATGACCCAATGCACTTTAATAAGTGATATGAAGTAGAAAAAGATCAAAAAATATTTAAAATAACCAACTAATAACGAAATAATTTACTTGATTAGAAAAAATTTCCAATTATTAAATGCATGATTTAATCTAAATAAACTATTAGAAAAGACTCAAATACGTGTAAATTTTATCTACTTGTACAATTTAATAAGTATTCAAAAAGATTTCATTTCATACGAAATGAATCCAATTTTAACGAATTGATACGAAAAATTACAACATAAAAAAAATCACTCAAAAACTATATGAATGAAATGATTTTTTTTAAAAGCACTTAAAATAAGTAATATAAAGTGTAACAGGGTCAAAAAGTATCATAAGAACGTATTTATAACAAATAAGTTTATTTGAAAAGAAACAATTTTTGTATTTAAAATTCTTGATTAAATCTAAATAAAACCATTGCAAAGGACTCAAATGTGTGGAATTGTTATCCACTTGTACAATTTAATGTGAATATCCAACAAATTTCAAACAATTGCAATGAATACGAAATATTTCCAATTATAACGAAATTTGTTGGTAAAAACTATTACATCAAACAAAATCACTCGAAACAATATGAATGAAATGATTTTTACTTAAATGCACTTAAATAAGTAATATGAAGTAGAAAAAGGTCAAAAAATAACATAAGAACGTATTTATAACGAAATACGTTTACATGGATAGAAACAATTTCCAATACTTAAATGCATGTTTTAATCAAAATAAATCATTGGAATAAACTCAAATATGTGGAAAAGTTACCTTCTTGTAGAATTTAATTTGAATTTACCAAAATAATCATTATCGATTTTAATGAATACGAAATAAATAAATTACAACGAATTGATTCGAAAAATTATAACATCATTCCAAATCACTTCAAACAATATAAGTAAATTTATTTCTACCCAAATATAATTTTGTAGGGAAAATGAAGTAGAAAAATATAACAAAGCATCAAAATAACCCAATTTAAACGAAATAAGTTTTTTCGAATAGAATGAATTTCTAATTAATAAATACATAATTTAATCGAAATTAACCGTTGGTAAGGATTTAATTTTGTGGAATTGTACAATTAACCCTTTAGCTGCTGATTTAAATTTAATTTCAATGAAAAGCCTGTGCTGAGTTAGGAATCACTAGCAATGTTTTTTATTTTTATTTATTCAAACATGGCAAACAATTTGTAAATGTAATAAACTATTAGAAAAATTTTTATGATAAAAACTTTTTACTTAACTATTTGAAGAGTTTTCTATAAAATATTAAATATTTAATTTTTTATTATTTATAGCATTATTTTTGTTTTAGAATTTCTGGAATGAACTCACACAACTATAATTTTTTCATGATCAAATATTATTCAAACTTTCTGTCATGTATAGTGGACAATTAAAATAAAAATGAAATTATCCTTATGAATAAAAAAATGTGAGTATACATGTTCATGCATTTGTTTGTAACTTTTGCCAAGTGTATATGTGCAAGCAAGTATGAAATATAAATGAAATACATCACAACTGTGAAAACAAATTCATACAAACATGTGAAATAAAAAAATATATACTTTGAAGCAATACGAAGGCCTACTTTTAGTATTCTCATTTCATTTGTATCAGTTGCAAATAATACAAATAAACTTGTGCCTAGCATGGTGAGGAAAAGTAGCCTATCAAATATGACATAAACACTGAAATGAACCATTCCCCTTCAAGACACAAACAAACCCTCAATCCATCAATTATTTCAGAAAGATTTTCAATATTTTTTGAGGGTGTGAAATGTTTCGAAACAAGGAACAATACACAGACCTACATCACATTCCTTACAGTAATATCTAGAGTCCTTTCGTTTCTTTGGACCCAAGAGTGTGTGCTTGCAGACATGGCACACTCGCTGTGGATTTTTTTTCCCGCCATCATTTGTTGGCACAATTTCTGGGAAATGGCGAGCTGTCAGTCGAGCTGGCAGATCTCCGGAAGATGGACGCCCACCTTTAGATGTTGCACGTACTTGACCATATTTTGCGATGAGTTCCCTTGTAAGCTGAAGCTGGAAGTCTGCAGTGGTTATGTTTCTCCCTGTGTTTACTTTGTACACCACATGAGAATTCAAAACAGCTAAGTCAACTAAATGGAAGAAAATTTTCTTATACCATTTTATGGTTTTTCTCAGACACTCTACTGAACTCAATAGCATATCAACTTTGTCAATAGAGCCCATGTGTGCATTATACTCTTTCACACACAAGGGCTTTAGGACATCTACACCAGTGCTTCTGTCTACTTTGCCAGTGGGAACACGAGTATCAACATGCAAAGTAGTCAACATCAACACATCTCGTCTGTCTTTGTAACCATTACAGTGTCTGTGTGTTGGCTTGATGATTCCCCCTTTTTCAACTTCCCTTCAAACTTAGGCATTCCTCGTCTGTTACTGCGCACAGTTCCGCATAAGTTTGTTCCCTTTTTGTGTAGATAGTCGGCAAGCAGAGGGCTGGTATACCAGTTGTCTGTGTACAGTTTGTGACCCAAGTTCAAGAACGGCTGCATTAGAGTCAAAACAACTGCACCTGATATACCTAAGTCAGGGTCTGAAGCTACAAGATATGTTGTGGCACCGGTGTAAATTATGAAATCTAAAATATAATCAGTCTCACAATCTGCCAAAAGAAACAATTTCACACCAAACCTATGCCGTTTTGTCTTTATATATTGCTTGAATGAAAGTCGTCCTTTGAATAAAACCAACGACTCATCAATGCATAGATTTTCAAACGGGGTGAAATTACTCTTGAAGCACTGTTTCAACTCTGAAATGATCATTTCTAGCTTTTGAAGCCGGTTGTTTTGTTCCTGCTCCTCATTGTTGCAAAAATGCAACAAACGCAGGAGCAATAGATATCTATCTCTGGACATCACTTTGCCAAAAATAGGAGTCTGCAAAAGTGGGTCTGTTGACCAGCAATCGTTCAATTTTAGTTTTCTGTTTCTAGAGATAAGCATTGTTACTGCCAAAAACAAATAAATTTCTTGCCAATCAGTTTCAACCCATTTGTTTAGTCGTGAAAATTTACTATGATTTATATTTTGAGTAACATAAGAAAAATATCTGTTCGTTTCTGCAGCTATTTTTCCTGCAAGATCATGGGTAACAAAACATTCAAAGTATTCCAGTATTGAAGATTCACTATTCATATCTAGTTTCTCAGCATGAAAACCAGATAGTTCATTGTCAAATGAATGCAACTTTGGTACAAAGTGACCACTTACCCAAGCGAATTTTTTCTCCGCGGCGCGATTTTGTGAACTTCGTTTTCTCGGTGGTGGTTCAAGACTGTCACTGTCACTGCTATCACTGTTTTCAAAATCACTTTCTGAATATTCCGACTCGACTGTGCTTATCAGTTCACACATTTGTTGCGCCTCAGTTTCTGTGAGTCCAACATATCCGCTGTAATTAGCCATTGCGTAAAAAAATTACAAAATTATATTTATTTCACTTTGCAATCTAAAAGAAAACTCACAATGAGAAAATGTATTCATGGAAAATCCGCACTAATGGATTCCTTTCATTTACATAATGCACCTTTGCACTTGCCATGGCAAACAAAAAACACGTACGTAATATAATATGAAATAATAAATTCATATACACATGTTTCAAAAATATGCCATATATTTATCGAACTCATATTACAAAAGAATGCTATTCATTGGTAAAAACGTGCTTTCATTAGGCACATTTTCTTTGAAAATCACGCTATCTATTATTGAAAAACTAACTGCGTATTTAGATACACTAAATAGCGCTCCGATCGATACCTTGAAAATAGATAGCAGCATAAAAATCTGTGCCCACGATATTCACAAAGAATTGACAGCGCACGCCATCTACTGATTCACTGGTGAACTGTAGTAATTAGTTCAACTAAAAATTATTACATCAAACCATATAATTCGAAACAATATAGATAAATTGTATTCCACCTAAAAAAATTAATAGAAAAAGATTAAAAAACCATCGAAATAAACCATTTCAACGAAATAAGTTTTCTCGAATGGAAACAATTTCCAATACGAAATAAACCAATTGGGAGAATTGGGTGAATTGGGTCAATTGTGTCTTATTGGGTGAATTGGGTCAATTGGGTGAATTGGGTGAATAGGGACAATTGGGTGCATTAGGTGAATAGGGTGAATTGGGTGAATTTGGTCAATTGGGTGAATTGGGTGAATTGAGTGAATTGGGTGAATTGGGTGAATTTTGTCAATAGGGTGAATAGGGTGAATTGGGTGAATTGGGTCAATAGGGTCAATAGGGTCAATTGGGTCAATTGGGTGTATTGGGTCAATTGGGTCAATTGGGTCAATTGGGTCAGTTGGGTCAATCGGGCGAATTGGGTGAATTGGGTGAATTGGGTGAATAAGAGTGACTAAGAGTGAATAAGGGTGAATCACCCAATTCACTGAATTCACCCAATTCACCCAATTTTCCCATATTACCCAATTCACCCAATTCACCCAATACCCCCAATTCTCCCAATTCACCCAATTCACACAATTGACCAAATTGACCCAATTCATTCAATTGACCCAATTGACCAAATTGACCCAATTCACCCAATTCACCCAATTGACACAATTGACCCAATTGACCCAATTCACCCAATTCACCCAATTGACCCATTTCACCCAATTGACCTAATTCACCCAATTGACCTAATTCACCCAATTGACCCAATTGACCAAATTGACCCAAATGACCCAATTCACCCAATTGACCAAATTGACCCAATTCACCCAATTCACCCAATTCATCCAATTAACCAAATTGACTCAATTGACCCAATTCACCCTATTGATCCATTTCACCCAATTGAGCTAATTCACCCAATTGACACAATTGTCCCAATTGTACCCAATAGACCCAATAGACCCAATAGACCCAATTGACCCAATTGACCCAATTCACCCAATTCACTCAAGTCACTTAATTCACCCAATTGACCAAATTCACCCAATTGTCCCAATTCACCCAATTCACCAAATTGACCTAATTCACCCAATTCATCCAATTGACCCAATTCACCCAATTGATCCATTTCACCCAATTGACCTAATTCACCCAATTGACACAATTTTTTCAATTGTACCCAATAGACCCAATAGACCCAATTGACCCAATTGACCCAATTCACCCAATTGACCCAATTAAACCAATTGACCCAATTGACCCAATTCACCCAATTGACCCATTTCACCCAATTAACCCAATTGTCCCAATTCACCCAATTGACCCAATTGACCCAACTCACACCATTGACCCAATTGACCCAATTGACCCAATTGAACCAATTGACCCTATTGACCCAATTGACCCAATTGACCCAATTGACCCCTTAACCCAATTCACCCAATTGACCCAATTCACCAAATTCACCCAATTCATCCAATTGTAACAATTGATCCAAATGACCCAATGCACTTTAATAAGTGATATGAAGTAGAAAAAGATCAAAAAATATTTAAAATAACCAACTAATAACGAAATAATTTACTTGAATAGGAAACATTTCCAATTATTAAATGCATGATTTAATCTAAATAAACTATTAGAAAAGACTCAAATACGTGTAAATTTTATCTACTTGTACAATTTAATAAGTATTCAAAAAGATTTCATTTCATACGAAATGAATCCTATTTTAACGAATGGATACGAAAAATTAAAACATAAAAAAAAATCACTCAAAACTATATGAATGAAATGATTTTTTTTAAAAGCACTTAAATAAGTAATATAAAGTGTAACAGGGTCAAAAAGTTTCATAAGAACGTATTTATAACAAATAAGTTTATTTGAAAAGAAACAATTTTGTATTTAAAATTCTTGATTTAATCTAAATAAACCATTGCAAAGGACTCAAATGTGTGGAATTGTTATCCACTTGTACAATTTAATGTGAATATCCAACAAATTTCAAACAATTGCAATGAATACGAAATATTTCCAATTATAAAGAAATTTGTTGGTAAAACTATTACATCAAACAAAATCACTCGAAACAATATGAATGAAATGATTTTTACTTAAATGCACTTAAATAAGTAATATGAAGTAGAAAAAGGTCAAAAAATAACATAAGAACGTATTTATAACGAAATACGTTTACTTGAATAGAAACAATTTCCAATACTTAAATGCATGTTTTAATCAAAATAAATCATTGGAATAAACTCAAATATGTGGAAAAGTTACCTTCTTGTAGAATTTAATTTGAATTTACCAAAATAATCATTATCGATTTTAATGAATACGAAATAAATAAATTACAACGAATTGATTCGAAAAATTATAACATCATTCCAAATCACTTCAAACAATATAAGTAAATTTATTTCTACCCAAATATAATTTTGTAGGGAAAATGAAGTAGAAAAATATAACAAAGCATCAAAATAACCCAATTTAAACGAAATAAGTTTTTTCGAATAGAGTGAATTTCTAATTAATAAATACATAATTTAATCGAAATTAACCGTTGGTAAGGATTTAATTTTGTGGAATTGTACAATTAAAGGTGAATTAACCAAAAGAACATTAATCGTAACTAATGTTTACGAAATAAATCCAATTATAACGAATTAGACTGTAAAAAATATTATATCAAACAACGTCACTCGGTACAATATGAAACAAATGATTTTTACTTATATGAACTTAAAGATGAAATAATGAAGTGGAAAAAAATAAAAATCATCAAAATACCCCTTTGATAACGAAATAAGTTTATTCGAATAGAAACAATTTCCAATTGTTAAATGCATGATTTGTTCTAAATAAACCATTGGAAAGGACTAAAATGTGTGTAAATGTTATCCACTAGTACAATTAAATGTGAATTGACGAAAAGAAACGTAAACTATTGCAATCATTTACGAAATGAATCCAATTATAACTAAATTAGTTGGTAAAACTGTTGCATCAAACCAAATGACTCGAAATATTATGAATGAAATAATTTTTACTTAAATGCACTTAAATAAGTAATATGAAGTAGTAAAAGGGCAAACAATTGTCAAAATAACCCATTTTTACAAAATAAGTTTTTTCGAAAAAAAACAAATTTCAATTATTTAATGCATCATTTAATTCAAATAAACCATTGGAAGAAACCTCTACTGTGTGTAAATTTTTTCTACTTGTACAACTTAATAAGTATTGACCACGATTTCATTTAATACAATATGAATCAAAATTTAACGAATTGACTCGGGAAAATTATTACATCAAACCATATAATTCGAAACAATATAGATAAATTGTATTCCACCTAAAAAAATTAATAGAAAAAGATTAAAAAACCATCGAAATAAACCATTTCAACGAAATAAGTTTTCTCGAATGGAAACAATTTCCAATACGAAATAAACCAATTGGGAGAATTGGGTGAATTGGGTCAATTGTGTCTTATTGGGTGAATTGGGTCAATTGGGTGAATTGGGTGAATAGGGACAATTGGGTGCATTAGGTGAATAGGGTGAATTGGGTGAATTTGGTCAATTGGGTGAATTGGGTGAATTGAGTGAATTGGGTGAATTGGGTGAATTTTGTCAATAGGGTGAATAGGGTGAATTGGGTGAATTGGGTCAATAGGGTCAATAGGGTCAATTGGGTCAATTGGGTGTATTGGGTCAATTGGGTCAATTGGGTCAATTGGGTCAGTTGGGTCAATCGGGTGAATTGGGTGAATTGGGTGAATTGGGTGAATTGGGTGAATAAGTGACTAAGAGTGAATAAGGGTGAATCACCCAATTCACTGAATTCACCCAATTCACCCAATTTTCCCATATTACCCAATTCACCCAATTCACCCAATACCCCCAATTCTCCCAATTCACCCAATTCACACAATTGACCAAATTGACCCAATTCATTCAATTGACCCAATTGACCAAATTGACCCAATTCACCCAATTCACCCAATTGACACAATTGACCCAATTGACCCAATTCACCCAATTCACCCAATTGACCCATTTCACCCAATTGACCTAATTCACCCAATTGACCTAATTCACCCAATTGACCCAATTGACCAAATTGACCCAAATGACCCAATTCACCCAATTGACCAAATTGACCCAATTCACCCAATTCACCCAATTCATCCAATTAACCAAATTGACTCAATTGACCCAATTCACCCTATTGATCCATTTCACCCAATTGAGCTAATTCACCCAATTGACACAATTGTCCCAATTGTACCCAATAGACCCAATAGACCCAATTGACCCAATTGACCCAATTCACCCAATTCACTCAAGTCACTTAATTCACCCAATTGACCAAATTCACCCAATTGTCCCAATTCACCCAATTCACCAAATTGACCTAATTCACCCAATTCATCCAATTGACCCAATTCACCCAATTGATCCATTTCACCCAATTGACCTAATTCACCCAATTGACACAATTTTTTCAATTGTACCCAATAGACCCAATAGACCCAATTGACCCAATTGACCCAATTCACCCAATTGACCCAATTAAACCAATTGACCCAATTGACCCAATTCACCCAATTGACCCATTTCACCCAATTAACCCAATTGTCCCAATTCACCCAATTGACCCAATTGACCCAACTCACACCATTGACCCAATTGACCCAATTGACCCAATTGAACCAATTGACCCTATTGACCCAATTGACCCAATTGACCCAATTGACCCCTTTGACCCCTTAACCCAATTCACCCAATTGACCCAATTCACCAAATTCACCCAATTCATCCAATTGTAACAATTGATCCAAATGACCCAATGCACTTTAATAAGTGATATGAAGTAGAAAAAGATCAAAAAATATTTAAAATAACCAACTAATAACGAAATAATTTACTTGATTAGAAAAAATTTCCAATTATTAAATGCATGATTTAATCTAAATAAACTATTAGAAAAGACTCAAATACGTGTAAATTTTATCTACTTGTACAATTTAATAAGTATTCAAAAAGATTTCATTTCATACGAAATGAATCCAATTTTAACGAATTGATACGAAAAATTACAACATAAAAAAAATCACTCAAAACTATATGAATGAAATGATTTTTTTTAAAAGCACTTAAATAAGTAATATAAAGTGTAACAGGGTCAAAAAGTATCATAAGAACGTATTTATAACAAATAAGTTTATTTGAAAAGAAACAATTTTGTATTTAAAATTCTTGATTAAATCTAAATAAACCATTGCAAAGGACTCAAATGTGTGGAATTGTTATCCACTTGTACAATTTAATGTGAATATCCAACAAATTTCAAACAATTGCAATGAATACGAAATATTTCCAATTATAACGAAATTTGTTGGTAAAACTATTACATCAAACAAAATCACTCGAAACAATATGAATGAAATGATTTTTACTTAAATGCACTTAAATAAGTAATATGAAGTAGAAAAAGGTCAAAAAATAACATAAGAACGTATTTATAACGAAATACGTTTACATGAATAGAAACAATTTCCAATACTTAAATGCATGTTTTAATCAAAATAAATCATTGGAATAAACTCAAATATGTGGAAAAGTTACCTTCTTGTAGAATTTAATTTGAATTTACCAAAATAATCATTATCGATTTTAATGAATACGAAATAAATAAATTACAACGAATTGATTCGAAAAATTATAACATCATTCCAAATCACTTCAAACAATATAAGTAAATTTATTTCTACCCAAATATAATTTTGTAGGGAAAATGAAGTAGAAAAATATAACAAAGCATCAAAATAACCCAATTTAAACGAAATAAGTTTTTTCGAATAGAATGAATTTCTAATTAATAAATACATAATTTAATCGAAATTAACCGTTGGTAAGGATTTAATTTTGTGGAATTGTACAATTAAAGGTGAATTAACCAAAAGAACATTAATCGTAACTAATGTTTACGAAATAAATCCAATTATAACGAATTAGACTGTAAAAAATATTATATCAAACAACGTCACTCGGTACAATATGAAACAAATGATTTTTACTTATATGAACTTAAAGATGAAATAATGAAGTGGAAAAAAATAAAAATCATCAAAATACCCCTTTGATAACGAAATAAGTTTATTCGAATAGAAACAATTTCCAATTGTTAAATGCATGATTTGTTCTAAATAAACCATTGGAAAGGACTAAAATGTGTGTAAATGTTATCCACTAGTACAATTAAATGTGAATTGACGAAAAGAAACGTAAACTATTGCAATCATTTACGAAATGAATCCAATTATAACTAAATTAGTTGGTAAAACTGTTGCATCAAACCAAATGACTCGAAATATTATGAATGAAATAATTTTTACTTAAATGCACTTAAATAAGTAAAATGAAGTAGTAAAAGGGCAAACAATTGTCAAAATAACCCATTTTTACAAAATAAGTTTTTTCGAAAAAAAACAAATTCCAATTATTTAATGCATCATTTAATTCAAATAAACCATTGGAAGAAACCTCTACTGTGTGTAAATTTTTTCTACTTGTACAACTTAATAAGTATTGACCACGATTTCATTTAATACAATATGAATCAAAATTTAACGAATTGACTCGGGAAAATTATTACATCAAACCATTTAATTCGAAACAATATAGATAAATTGTATTCCACCTAAAAAAATTAATAGAAAAAGATTAAAAAACCATCGAAATAAACCATTTCAACGAAATAAGTTTTCTCGAATGGAAACAATTTCCAATACGAAATAAACCAATTGGGAGAATTGGGTGAATTGGGTCAATTGTGTCTTATTGGGTGAATTGGGTCAATTGGGTGAATTGGGTGAATAGGGACAATTGGGTGCATTAGGTGAATAGGGTGAATTGGGTGAATTTGGTCAATTGGGTGAATTGGGTGAATTGAGTGAATTGGGTGAATTGGGTGAATTTTGTCAATAGGGTGAATAGGGTGAATTGGGTGAATTGGGTCAATAGGGTCAATAGGGTCAATTGGGTCAATTGGGTGTATTGGGTCAATTGGGTCAATTGGGTCAATTGGGTCAGTTGGGTCAATCGGGTGAATTGGGTGAATTGGGTGAATTGGGTGAATTGGGTGAATAAGAGTGACTAAGAGTGAATAAGGGTGAATCACCCAATTCACTGAATTCACCCAATTCACCCAATTTTCCCATATTACCCAATTCACCCAATTCACCCAATACCCCCAATTCTCCCAATTCACCCAATTCACACAATTGACCAAATTGACCCAATTCATTCAATTGACCCAATTGACCAAATTGACCCAATTCACCCAATTCACCCAATTGACACAATTGACCCAATTGACCCAATTCACCCAATTCACCCAATTGACCCATTTCACCCAATTGACCTAATTCACCCAATTGACCTAATTCACCCAATTGACCCAATTGACCAAATTGACCCAAATGACCCAATTCACCCAATTGACCAAATTGACCCAATTCACCCAATTCACCCAATTCATCCAATTAACCAAATTGACTCAATTGACCCAATTCACCCTATTGATCCATTTCACCCAATTGAGCTAATTCACCCAATTGACACAATTGTCCCAATTGTACCCAATAGACCCAATAGACCCAATAGACCCAATTGACCCAATTGACCCAATTCACCCAATTCACTCAAGTCACTTAATTCACCCAATTGACCAAATTCACCCAATTGTCCCAATTCACCCAATTCACCAAATTGACCTAATTCACCCAATTCATCCAATTGACCCAATTCACCCAATTGATCCATTTCACCCAATTGACCTAATTCACCCAATTGACACAATTTTTTCAATTGTACCCAATAGACCCAATAGACCCAATTGACCCAATTGACCCAATTCACCCAATTGACCCAATTAAACCAATTGACCCAATTGACCCAATTCACCCAATTGACCCATTTCACCCAATTAACCCAATTGTCCCAATTCACCCAATTGACCCAATTGACCCAACTCACACCATTGACCCAATTGACCCAATTGACCCAATTGAACCAATTGACCCTATTGACCCAATTGACCCAATTGACCCAATTGACCCCTTAACCCAATTCACCCAATTGACCCAATTCACCAAATTCACCCAATTCATCCAATTGTAACAATTGATCCAAATGACCCAATGCACTTTAATAAGTGATATGAAGTAGAAAAAGATCAAAAAATATTTAAAATAACCAACTAATAACGAAATAATTTACTTGAATAGGAAAAATTTCCAATTATTAAATGCATGATTTAATCTAAATAAACTATTAGAAAAGACTCAAATACGTGTAAATTTTATCTACTTGTACAATTTAATAAGTATTCAAAAAGATTTCATTTCATACGAAATGAATCCAATTTTAACGAATGGATACGAAAAATTAAAACATAAAAAAAAATCACTCAAAACTATATGAATGAAATGATTTTTTTTAAAAGCACTTAAATAAGTAATATAAAGTGTAACAGGGTCAAAAAGTTTCATAAGAACGTATTTATAACAAATAAGTTTATTTGAAAAGAAACAATTTTGTATTTAAAATTCTTGATTTAATCTAAATAAACCATTGCAAAGGACTCAAATGTGTGGAATTGTTATCCACTTGTACAATTTAATGTGAATATCCAACAAATTTCAAACAATTGCAATGAATACGAAATATTTCCAATTATAAAGAAATTTGTTGGTAAAACTATTACATCAAACAAAATCACTCGAAACAATATGAATGAAATGATTTTTACTTAAATGCACTTAAATAAGTAATATGAAGTAGAAAAAGGTCAAAAAATAACATAAGAACGTATTTATAACGAAATACGTTTACTTGAATAGAAACAATTTCCAATACTTAAATGCATGTTTTAATCAAAATAAATCATTGGAATAAACTCAAATATGTGGAAAAGTTACCTTCTTGTAGAATTTAATTTGAATTTACCAAAATAATCATTATCGATTTTAATGAATACGAAATAAATAAATTACAACGAATTGATTCGAAAAATTATAACATCATTCCAAATCACTTCAAACAATATAAGTAAATTTATTTCTACCCAAATATAATTTTGTAGGGAAAATGAAGTAGAAAAATATAACAAAGCATCAAAATAACCCAATTTAAACGAAATAAGTTTTTTCGAATAGAATGAATTTCTAATTAATAAATACATAATTTAATCGAAATTAACCGTTGGTAAGGATTTAATTTTGTGGAATTGTACAATTAAAGGTGAATTAACCAAAAGAACATTAATCGTAACTAATGTTTACGAAATAAATCCAATTATAACGAATTAGACTGTAAAAAATATTATATCAAACAACGTCACTCGGTACAATATGAAACAAATGATTTTTACTTATATGAACTTAAAGATGAAATAATGAAGTGGAAAAAAATAAAAATCATCAAAATACCCCTTTGATAACGAAATAAGTTTATTCGAATAGAAACAATTTCCAATTGTTAAATGCATGATTTGTTCTAAATAAACCATTGGAAAGGACTAAAATGTGTGTAAATGTTATCCACTAGTACAATTAAATGTGAATTGACGAAAAGAAACGTAAACTATTGCAATCATTTACGAAATGAATCCAATTATAACTAAATTAGTTGGTAAAACTGTTGCATCAAACCAAATGACTCGAAATATTATGAATGAAATAATTTTTACTTAAATGCACTTAAATAAGTAATATGAAGTAGTAAAAGGGCAAACAATTGTCAAAATAACCCATTTTTACAAAATAAGTTTTTTCGAAAAAAAACAAATTCCAATTATTTAATGCATCATTTAATTCAAATAAACCATTGGAAGAAACCTCTACTGTGTGTAAATTTTTTCTACTTGTACAACTTAATAAGTATTGACCACGATTTCATTTAATACAATATGAATCAAAATTTAACGAATTGACTCGGGAAAATTATTACATCAAACCATATAATTCGAAACAATATAGATAAATTGTATTCCACCTAAAAAAATTAATAGAAAAAGATTAAAAAACCATCGAAATAAACCATTTCAACGAAATAAGTTTTCTCGAATGGAAACAATTTCCAATACGAAATAAACCAATTGGGAGAATTGGGTGAATTGGGTCAATTGTGTCTTATTGGGTGAATTGGGTCAATTGGGTGAATTGGGTGAATAGGGACAATTGGGTGCATTAGGTGAATAGGGTGAATTGGGTGAATTTGGTCAATTGGGTGAATTGGGTGAATTGAGTGAATTGGGTGAATTGGGTGAATTTTGTCAATAGGGTGAATAGGGTGAATTGGGTGAATTGGGTCAATAGGGTCAATAGGGTCAATTGGGTCAATTGGGTGTATTGGGTCAATTGGGTCAATTGGGTCAATTGGGTCAGTTGGGTCAATCGGGTGAATTGGGTGAATTGGGTGAATTGGGTGAATTGGGTGAATAAGAGTGACTAAGAGTGAATAAGGGTGAATCACCCAATTCACTGAATTCACCCAATTCACCCAATTTTCCCATATTACCCAATTCACCCAATTCACCCAATACCCCCAATTCTCCCAATTCACCCAATTCACACAATTGACCAAATTGACCCAATTCATTCAATTGACCCAATTGACCAAATTGACCCAATTCACCCAATTCACCCAATTGACACAATTGACCCAATTGACCCAATTCACCCAATTCACCCAATTGACCCATTTCACCCAATTGACCTAATTCACCCAATTGACCTAATTCACCCAATTGACCCAATTGACCAAATTGACCCAAATGACCCAATTCACACAATTGACCAAATTGACCCAATTCACCCAATTCACCCAATTCATCCAATTAACCAAATTGACTCAATTGACCCAATTCACCCTATTGATCCATTTCACCCAATTGAGCTAATTCACCCAATTGACACAATTGTCCCAATTGTACCCAATAGACCCAATAGACCCAATAGACCCAATTGACCCAATTGACCCAATTCACCCAATTCACTCAAGTCACTTAATTCACCCAATTGACCAAATTCACCCAATTGTCCCAATTCACCCAATTCACCAAATTGACCTAATTCACCCAATTCATCCAATTGACCCAATTCACCCAATTGATCCATTTCACCCAATTGACCTAATTCACCCAATTGACACAATTTTTTCAATTGTACCCAATAGACCCAATAGACCCAATTGACCCAATTGACCCAATTCACCCAATTGACCCAATTAAACCAATTGACCCAATTGACCCAATTCACCCAATTGACCCATTTCACCCAATTAACCCAATTGTCCCAATTCACCCAATTGACCCAATTGACCCAACTCACACCATTGACCCAATTGACCCAATTGACCCAATTGAACCAATTGACCCTATTGACCCAATTGACCCAATTGACCCAATTGACCCCTTAACCCAATTCACCCAATTGACCCAATTCACCAAATTCACCCAATTCATCCAATTGTAACAATTGATCCAAATGACCCAATGCACTTTAATAAGTGATATGAAGTAGAAAAAGATCAAAAAATATTTAAAATAACCAACTAATAACGAAATAATTTACTTGATTAGAAAAAATTTCCAATTATTAAATGCATGATTTAATCTAAATAAACTATTAGAAAAGACTCAAATACGTGTAAATTTTATCTACTTGTACAATTTAATAAGTATTCAAAAAGATTTCATTTCATACGAAATGAATCCAATTTTAACGAATTGATACGAAAAATTACAACATAAAAAAAATCACTCAAAACTATATGAATGAAATGATTTTTTTTAAAAGCACTTAAATAAGTAATATAAAGTGTAACAGGGTCAAAAAGTATCATAAGAACGTATTTATAACAAATAAGTTTATTTGAAAAGAAACAATTTTGTATTTAAAATTCTTGATTAAATCTAAATAAACCATTGCAAAGGACTCAAATGTGTGGAATTGTTATCCACTTGTACAATTTAATGTGAATATCCAACAAATTTCGTTAGGTCAATTGGGTGAATTGGGTCAACAGGGTCAATTAGGTCCGTTAGGTCTTTTGGGCCAATTGGGTCAATAGGGTCAATTGGGTCAATTAGGTGAACTGGGTTAATTGGCTCAATTTAGTCAATTGGGTCTATTGGGTCAATTGGGTGAATTGGGACAATTGGGTCTTATTGGGTCAATTGGGTCAATTGGGTGAATTGGGTCAATTGGGTGTATTGGGTCAATTTGGTCAATTGGGTGAATTGGGTGAATTGGGTCAATTGGGTGAATTGGGTGAATTGGGTGAATTGGGTCAATTTGGTCAATTGGATGAATTGGGTGAATTTGGTCAATTGGGTCAATTGGGTGAATTGGGTGAATTGGGACAATTGGGTGAATTGGGTCAATTGGGTCAATTGCGTGAATTGGGTCAATCGGGTCAATTGGGTCAATTGGGTGAATTGGGTGAATTGGGTCAATTTGGTGATTTGGGTGAATTGGGTCAATTGGGTGATTTGGGTTAATTGGGTGAATTGGGTCAAATGGGTCAATTGGGTGAATTGGGTCAATTGGGTGAATTGGGTCAATTGGGTGAATTGGGTCAATTGGGTGAATTAGGTCAATTGGGTGAATTAGGTCAATTGGGTCAATTACGTGAATTGGGTGAAATTAATGAATTGGGTCAATTGGGTGTCTTGGGTCAATTAAGTCAATTGGGTCATTTGGGTCAATTGAGTCAATTGGGTGAATTGGGTGTATTGGGTCAAATGGGTCAATTGGGTCAATTGGGTGTATTGGGTCAAATGGGTCAATTGGGTCAATTGGGTCAATTGGGTCAATTGGGTCAATTGGGTCAATTGGGTCAATTGGGTCTTATTGGGTGAATTGGGTCAATTGGGTGAATTGGGTGTATAGGTTCAATTGGGTGCATTAGGTGATAGGGTGAATTGGGTGAATTTGGTCAATTGGGTGAATTGGGTGAATTGGGTGAATTGGGTGAATTTTGTCAATAGGGTGAATAGGGTGAATTGGGTGAATTGGGTGAATTGGGTCAATTGGGTCAATTGGGTCAATTGGGTGTATTGGGTCAATTGGGTCAATTGGGTCAATTGGGTCAATTGGGTCAGTTGGGTCAATCGGGTGAATTGGGTGAATTGGGTGAATTGGGTGAATTGGGTGAATAAGAGTGACTAAGAGTGAATAAGGGTGAATCACCCAATTCACTGAATTCACCCAATTCACCCAATTTTCCCATATTACCCAATTCACCCAATTCACCTAATACCCCCAATTCTCCCAATTCACCCAATTCACACAATTGACCAAATTGACCCAATTCATTCAATTGACCCAATTGACCAAATTGACCCAATTCACCCAATTCACCCAATTGACACAATTGACCCAATTCACCCAATTCACCCAATTCACCCAATTGACCCATTTCACCCAATTGACCTAATTCACCCAATTGACCTAATTCACCCAATTGACCGAATTGACCAAATTGACCCAAATGACCCAATTCACCCAATTGACCAAATTGACCCAATTCACCCAATTCATCCAATTGACCCAATTGACCCAATTGACCCAATTCACCCTATTGATCCATTTCACCCAATTGACCTAATTCACCCAATTGACACAATTGTCCCAATTGTACCCAATAGACCCAATAGACCCAATAGACCCAATTGACTCAATTGACCCAATTCTCCCAATTCACTCAAGTCACTTAATTCACCCAATTGACCAAATTCACCCAATTGTCCCAATTCACCCAATTCACCAAATTGACCCAATTCACCCAATTCATCCAATTGACCCAATTCACCCAATTGATCCATTTCACCCAATTGACCTAATTCACCCAATTGACACAATTTTTTCAATTGTACCCAATAGACCCAATAGAGCCAATAGACCCAATTGACCCAATTCACCCAATTCACCCAATTGACCAAATTGACCCAATTGACCCAATTGACCCAATTGAACCAATTGACCCAATTGACCCAATTGACCCAATTGACCCAATTGACCCCTTCACCCAATTCACCCAATTGACCCAATTCACCAAATTCACCCAATTCATCCAATTGTAACAATTGATCCAAATGACCCAATGCACTTTAATAAGTGATATGAAGTAGAAAAAGATCAAAAAATATTTAAAATAACCAACTAATAACGAAATAATTTACTTGAATAGAAAAAATTTCCAATTATTAAATGCATGATTTAATCTAAATAAACTATTAGAAAAGACTCAAATACGTGTAAATTTTATCTACTTGTACAATTTAATAAGTATTCAAAAAGATTTCATTTCATACGAAATGAATCCAATTTTAACGAATTGATACGAAAAATTACAACATAAAAAAAATCACTCAAAACTATATGAATGAAATGATTTTTTTTAAAAGCACTTAAATAAGTAATATAAAGTGTAACAGAGTCAAAAAGTATCATAAGAACGTATTTATAACAAATAAGTTTATTTGAAAAGAAACATATTTGTATTTAAAATTCTTGATTTAATCTAAATAAACCATTGCAAAGGACTCAAATGTGTGGAATTGTTATCCACTTGTACAATTTAATGTGAATATCCAACAAATTTCAAACAATTGCAATGAATACGAAATATTTCCAATTATAACGAAATTTGTTGGTAAAACTATTACATCAAACAAAATCACTCGAAACAATATGAATGAAATGATTTTTACTTAAATGCACTTAAATAAGTAATATGAAGTAGAAAAAGGTCAAAAAATAACATAAGAACGTATTTATAACGAAATACGTTTACTTGAATAGAAACAATTTCCAATACTTAAATGCATGTTTTAATCAAAATAAATCATTGGAATAAACTCAAATATATGGAAAAGTTACCTTCTTGTAGAATTTAATTTGAATTTACCAAAATAATCATTATCGATTTTAATGAATACGAAATAAATAAATTACAACGAATTGATTCGAAAAATTATAACATCATTCCAAATCACTTCAAACAGTATAAGTAAATTTATTTCTACCCAAATATAATTTTGTAGGGAAAATGAAGTAGAAAAATATAACAAAGCATCAAAATAACCCAATTTAAACGAAATAAGTTTTTTCGAATAGAATGAATTTCTAATTAATAAATACATAATTTAATCGAAATTAACCGTTGGTAAGGATTTAATTTTGTGGAATTGTACAATTAAAGGTGAATTAACCAAAAGAACATTAATCGTAACTAATGTTTACGAAATAAATCCAATTATAACGAATTAGACTGTAAAAAATATTATATCAAACAACGTCACTCGGTACAATATGAAACAAATGATTTTTACTTATATGAACTTAAAGATGAAATAATGAAGTGGAAAAAAATAAAAAACATCAAAATACCCATTTGATAACGAAATAAGTTTATTCGAATAGAAATAATTTCCAATTGTTAAATGCATGATTTGTTCTAAATAAACCATTGGAAAGGACTAAAATGTGTGTAAATGTTATCCACTTGTACAATTAAATGTGAATTGACGAAAAGAAACGTAAACTATTCCAATCATTTACGAAATGAATCCAATTATAACTAAATTAGTTGGTAAAACTGTTGCATCAAACCAAATGACTCGAAATATTATGAATGAAATAATTTTTACTTAAATGCACTTAAATAAGTAATATGAAGTAGTAAAAGGGCAAACAATTGTCAAAATAACCCATTTTTACAAAATTAGTTTTTTCGAAAAAAAACAAATTCCAATTATTTAATGCATCATTTAATTCATATAAACCATTGGAAAAAACCTCTACTGTGTGTAAATTTTTTCTACTTGTACAACTTAATAAGTATTGACCACGATTTCATTTAATACAATATGAATCAAAATTTAACGAATTGACTCGGGAAAATTATTACATCAAACCATATAATTCGAAACAATATAGATAAATTGTATTCCACCTAAAAAAAAATTAATAGAAAAAGATTAAAAAACCATCGAAATAAACCATTTCAACGAAATAAGTTTTCTCGAATGGAAACAATTTCCAATACGAAATAAACCAATTGGGAGAATTGGGTGAATTGGGTCAATTGTGTCAATTAGGTGAATTTGGTCAACAGGGTCAATTAAGTCCATTAGGTCTTTTGGGCGAATTGGGTCAATAGGGTCAATTGGGTCAATTAGGTGAACTGGGTTAATTG
Source organism: Bacillus rossius redtenbacheri (assembly GCF_032445375.1). Taxonomy (NCBI): domain Eukaryota; kingdom Metazoa; phylum Arthropoda; class Insecta; order Phasmatodea; family Bacillidae; genus Bacillus; species Bacillus rossius. The sequence continues at coordinate 11,875 of NC_086338.1, read as the reverse complement.
GGTCAATTTAGTCAATTGGGTCAATTGGGTCAATTGGGTGAATTGGGACAATTGGGACAATTGGGTCAATTGGGTAAATTGGGACAATTGGGTCAATTGGGTGAATTGGGTCAATTAGGTGAACTGGGTCAATTGGGTCAATTGGGTGAATTGGCTGAATTGGGTCAATTGGGTCAATTGGGTGAATTGGGTAAATTGGGTCAATTTGGTGATTTAAGTGAATTGGGTCAATTGGGTCATTTGGGTCAATTGGGTCATTTGGGTCAATTGGGTGAATTGGATGAAATGGGTCAATTGGGTGAATTGGGTCAATTGGGTCAAATACGTGAATTGGGTGAAATTGGTGAATTGGGTCAATTGGGTGTATTGGGTCAATTAAGTCAATTGGGTCAATTGGGTGAATTGGGTGAATTGGGTCAAATGGGTCAATTGGGTAAATTGGGTGAATTGGGTCAATTGGGTCTTATTGGGTGAATTGGGTGAATTGGGTCAATTGGGTCAATTTGGTCTATTGGGTGAATTGGGTGAATTTGGTCAATTGGGTCAATTGGGTAAATTGGGACAATTGGGTGAATTGGGACAAATGGGTGAATTGGGTGAATTGGGTGAATTGGGTCAATTGGGGAAATTGGGTCAATTGGGTGAATTGGGTCAATTGGGTGAATTGGGTCAATTGGGTCAATTGGATAAATTCGGTTAATTGGGTGAATTGGGTGAATTTGGTCAATTGGGTCAATTGGGTAAATTGGGACAATTGGGTGAATTGGGACAAATGGGTGAATTGGGTGAATTGGGTGAATTGGGTCAATTGGGGAAATTGGGTCAATTGGGTGAATTGGGTCAATTGGGTGAATTGGGTCAATTGGGTCAATTGGATAAATTCGGTTAATTGGGTCAATTTGGTGATTTGAGTGAATTGGGTCAATTGGGACATTTGGGTCAATTGGGTGAATTGGGTCAAATGGGTCAATTGGGTGAATTGGGTGAATTGGGTCAATTACGTGAATTGGGTGAAATTGGTGAATTGGGTCAATTGGGTCAAATACGTGAATTGGGTGAAATTGGTGAATTGGGTCAATTGGGTCAATTGGGTCAATTGGGACAAATGGGTCAATTGGGTGAATTGGGTCAATTAAGTCTAATGGTTACAATTGGGACAATTGGGTCAATTGGGTGAATTGGGTCAACAGGGTCAATTAGTTCTATTTGGTCTTTTGGGCCAATTAGGTCAATAGGGTCAATTGGGTCAATTAGGTGAACTGGGTTAATTGGCTCAATTTAGTTAATTGGGTCTATTGGGTCAATTATGTGAATTGGGTGAAATTGGTGAATTGGGTCAATTGGGTGTATTAGGTCAATTAAGTCAATTGGGTCATTTGGGTCAATTGGGTCAATTGGATGAATTGTGTGAATTGGGTCAAATGGGTCAATTGGGTTAATTGGGTCAAATGGGTCAATTGGGTCAATTGGGTCATATTGGGTGAATTGGGTCAATTGGGTCAATTGGGTGAATTAGGTGAATAGGGACAATTGGGTGCATTAGGTGAATAGGGTGAATTGGGTGAATTTAGTCAATAGGGTCTATTGGGTCAATTGGGTGAATTGGGACAATTGCGTCCATTGGGTAAATTGGGACAATTGGGTCAATTGGGTGAATTGGGTCAATTAGGTGAACTGTGTCAATTTGGTCAATTTAGTCAATTGGGTCAATTGGGTGAATTGGGTCAATTGGGTCAATTTGGTGATTTGGGTGAATTGGGTCAATTGGGTCCATTTGGTCAATTAGGGCAATTGGGTGAATTGGGTGAATTGGGTCAATTGGGTCAATTGGGTAAATTAGGTCAATTGGGTGAAATGGGTGAATTGGGTCAATTGGGTGAATTGGATCAATTGGTTCAATTGGGTGAATTGGGTGAATTGGGTCAATTGGGTCCATTTGGTCAATTAGGGCAATTGGGTGAATTGGGTGAATTGGGTCAATTGGGTCAATTGGGTAAATTAGGTCAATTGGGTGAAATGGGTGAATTGGGTGAATTGGGTGAATTGGGTCAATTGGGTCAATTGGGTGAATTGGATCAATTGGTTCAATTGGGTGAATTGGGTCAATTGGGTCCATTTGGTCAATTAGGGCAATTGGGTGAATTGGGTGAATTGGGTCAATTGGGTCAATTGGGTAAATTAGGTCAATTGGGTGAAATGGGTGAATTGGGTGAATTGGGTGAATTGGGTCAATTGGGTCAATTGGGTCTTATTGGGTCTTTTTGGTGAATTAGGTGAATTGGTTCAATGGGGTGAATTGGGTGAAAAGGGACAATTAAGTGCATTGGTTGAATAGGGTGAATTGGGTCAATTGGGTGAATTGAGTGAATTGGGTGAATTTTGTCAATAGGGTGAATTGGGTCAATTGGGTAAGTGCATTGGGTGAATAGGGTGAATTGGGTCAATTGGGTGAATTGGGTGAATTGAGTGAATTGGGTGAATTTTGTCAATAGGGTGAATTGGGTCAATTGGGTGAATTAGGTGAATTGTGTCAATTGGGTCAATTGGGTGTATTGGGACAATTTGGTTAATTGGGTGAATTGGGTGAATTGTGCCAAATAGGTGAATTGGGTCAATTGGGTCAATTTGGTGATTTGGGTGAATTGGGTCAATTGGGTCAATTCGGTCATTTGGGTCAATTGGGTGAATTGGGTGAATTGGTTCAAATGGGTCAATTGGGTCAATTGGGTCAATTTGGTCAATTGGGTGAATTGGTGAATTTGGTCAATTGGGTCAATTGGGTGAATTGGGACAATTGGGTGAATTGGGACAATTGGGTGAATTGGGTGAATTGGGTCAATTGGGTGAATTGGGTCAATTGGGTGAATTGGGTCAATTGGGTGAATTGGGTCAATTGGGTGAATTGGGTCAATTGGGTGAATTGAGTGAATTGGATGAATTAAGTGAATTGGGTCAATTTGGTCAATTGGGTCAAATAAGTCTATTGGGTACAATTGGGACATTTGGGTCAATTGGTGAAATGGGTCTATTGGGTCAATTGTGTCAATTGGGTGAATTGGGTCAATTGGGTGATTGGATCAATTGGTTCAATTGGGTGAATTGGGTGAATTAGGTCAATTGGGTTAATTGTGTCTATTGGGTCAATTGGGTGAATTGGGTCAATTGGGTCAATTGGGTGTATTGGGTCAATTTGGTCAATTGGGTGAATTGGGTGAATTGTGTCAATTGGGTGAATTGGGTGAATTGGGTCAATTTTGTGATTTGGGTGAATTGGGTCAATTGGGTCAATTCGGTCATTTGGGTCAATTGGGTGAATTGGGTGAATTGGGTCAATTGGGTCAATTCGGTCATTTGGGTCAATTGGGTGAATTGGGTGAATTGGTTCAAATGGGTCAATTGGGTCAATTGGGTCAATTTGGTCAATTGGGTAAATTGGGTAATTGGGTCAATTGGGTCAATTGGGTGAATTGGGTCAATTGAGTCAATTGGGTGTATTGGGTGAATTTGGTCAATTGGGTGAATTGGGTGAATTGTGTCAATTGGGTGAATTGGGTGAATTGGGTCAATTGGGTCAATTTGGTCAATTGGATCAATTGGGTGAATTGGGACAATTGTGTGAATTGGGACAATTAGGTGAATTGGGTCAATTGGGTGAATTGGGTCAATTGGGTGAATTGAGTGAATTGGGTGAATTAAGTGAATTAGGTCAATTGGGTCAATTGGGTCAATTGGGACAATTGGGTTAATTGGGTGAATTGGGTCAATTAAGTCTATTGGGTACAATGGGGACAATTGGGCCAATTGGGTGAATTAAGTGAATTGGGTCAATTGGGTCAATTGGGTCAATTGGGACAATTGGGTCAATGGGGTGAATTGGGTCAATTGAGTCAATTTGGTCAATTAGGGCAATTGGGTGAATTGGGTCAATTGGGTCAATTGGGTGAATTAGGTCAATTCGGTGAAATGGGTCAATTGGGTGAATTGGGTCAATTGGGTCAATTGGGTCTTATTGGATCTTTTGGGTGAATTAGGTGAATTGGGTAAATGGGGTGAATTGGGTGAATAGGGACAATTGGGTGCATTGGGTGAATAGGGTGAATTGGGTGAATTGGGTGAATTGGGTGAATTGAGTGAATTGGGTGAATTTTGTCAATAGGGTGAATTGGGTGAATTGGGTGAATTGTGTCAATTGGGTCAATTGGGTCAATTGGGTGTATTGGGACAAATTGGTCAATTGGGTGAATTGGGTGAATTGTGTCAAATGGGTGAATTGGGTCAATTGGGTCAATTGGGTCAATTTGGTGATTTGGGTGAATTGGGTCAATTGGGTCAATTAGGTCATTTGGGTCAATTGGGTGAATTGGGTCTAATGGGTCAATTGGGTGAATTGGGTTTAAATTTGTAAATTGGGTCAATTGGGTGTATTGGGTAAATTGGATCAATTGGGTCAATTGGATCAATTAGGGCAATTGGTTCAATTGGGTCAATTGGGTTAATTGGGTCAATTGGGTCAATTTGGTCAATTAGGGCAATTGGGTGAATTGGGTCAATCGGGTCAATTGGGTCAATTGGGTGAATTAGGTCAATTGGTTGAAATGGGTGAATTGGGTGAATTGGGTGAATTGGGTCGATTGGGTCTTATTGGGTCTTTTGGGTGCATTAGGTGAATTGGGTCAATGGGGTGAATTGGGTGAATAGGGACAATTGGGTGCATTGGGTGAATAGGGTGAATTGGGTCAATTGGGTGAATTGGGTGAATTGAGTGAATTGGGTAAATTTTGTCAATAGGGTGAATTGGGTCAATTGGGTGAATTGGGTGAATTGTGTCAATTGGGTCAATTGGGTCAATTGGGTGTATTGGGACAATTTGGTTAATTGGGTGAATTGGGTGAATTGTGCCAAATGGGTGAATTGGGTCAATTGGGTCAATTTGGTGATTTGGGTGAATTAGGTCAATTGGGTCAATTCGGTCATTTGGGTCAATTGGGTGTATTGGGACAATTTGGTCAATTGGGTGAATTGGGTGAATTGTGCCAAATGGGTGAACTGGGTCAATTGGGTCAATTTGGTGATTTGGGTGAATTGGGTCAATTGGGTCAATTCGGTCATTTGGGTCAATTGGGTGAATTGGGTGAATTGGTTCAAATGGGTCAATTGGGTCAATTGGGTCAATTTGGTCAATTGGGTGAATTGGGTGAATTTGGTCAATTGGGTCAATTTGGTGAATTGGGACAATTGGGTGAATTGGGACAATTGGGTAAAAGGGTGAATTGGGTGAATTGGGTCAATTGGGTGAATTTGGTCAATTGGGTGAATTGGGTGAATTGAGTGAATTGGGTGAATTGGGTGAATTTTGTCAATAGGGTGAATAGGGTGAATTGGGTGAATTGGGTCAATAGGGTCAATAGGGTCAATTGGGTCAATTGGGTGTATTGGGTCAATTGGGTCAATTGGGTCAATTGGGTCAGTTGGGTCAATCGGGTGAATTGGGTGAATTGGGTGAATTGGGTGAATTGGGTGAATAAGAGTGACTAAGAGTGAATAAGGGTGAATCACCCAATTCACTGAATTCACCCAATTCACCCAATTTTCCCATATTACCCAATTCACCCAATTCACCCAATACCCCCAATTCTCCCAATTCACCCAATTCACACAATTGACCAAATTGACCCAATTCATTCAATTGACCCAATTGACCAAATTGACCCAATTCACCCAATTCACCCAATTGACACAATTGACCCAATTGACCCAATTCACCCAATTCACCCAATTGACCCATTTCACCCAATTGACCTAATTCACCCAATTGACCTAATTCACCCAATTGACCCAATTGACCAAATTGACCCAAATGACCCAATTCACACAATTGACCAAATTGACCCAATTCACCCAATTCACCCAATTCATCCAATTAACCAAATTGACTCAATTGACCCAATTCACCCTATTGATCCATTTCACCCAATTGAGCTAATTCACCCAATTGACACAATTGTCCCAATTGTACCCAATAGACCCAATAGACCCAATAGACCCAATTGACCCAATTGACCCAATTCACCCAATTCACTCAAGTCACTTAATTCACCCAATTGACCAAATTCACCCAATTGTCCCAATTCACCCAATTCACCAAATTGACCTAATTCACCCAATTCATCCAATTGACCCAATTCACCCAATTGATCCATTTCACCCAATTGACCTAATTCACCCAATTGACACAATTTTTTCAATTGTACCCAATAGACCCAATAGACCCAATTGACCCAATTGACCCAATTCACCCAATTGACCCAATTAAACCAATTGACCCAATTGACCCAATTCACCCAATTGACCCATTTCACCCAATTAACCCAATTGTCCCAATTCACCCAATTGACCCAATTGACCCAACTCACACCATTGACCCAATTGACCCAATTGACCCAATTGAACCAATTGACCCTATTGACCCAATTGACCCAATTGACCCAATTGACCCCTTAACCCAATTCACCCAATTGACCCAATTCACCAAATTCACCCAATTCATCCAATTGTAACAATTGATCCAAATGACCCAATGCACTTTAATAAGTGATATGAAGTAGAAAAAGATCAAAAAATATTTAAAATAACCAACTAATAACGAAATAATTTACTTGATTAGAAAAAATTTCCAATTATTAAATGCATGATTTAATCTAAATAAACTATTAGAAAAGACTCAAATACGTGTAAATTTTATCTACTTGTACAATTTAATAAGTATTCAAAAAGATTTCATTTCATACGAAATGAATCCAATTTTAACGAATTGATACGAAAAATTACAACATAAAAAAAATCACTCAAAACTATATGAATGAAATGATTTTTTTTAAAAGCACTTAAATAAGTAATATAAAGTGTAACAGGGTCAAAAAGTATCATAAGAACGTATTTATAACAAATAAGTTTATTTGAAAAGAAACAATTTTGTATTTAAAATTCTTGATTAAATCTAAATAAACCATTGCAAAGGACTCAAATGTGTGGAATTGTTATCCACTTGTACAATTTAATGTGAATATCCAACAAATTTCGTTAGGTCAATTGGGTGAATTGGGTCAACAGGGTCAATTAGGTCCGTTAGGTCTTTTGGGCCAATTGGGTCAATAGGGTCAATTGGGTCAATTAGGTGAACTGGGTTAATTGGCTCAATTTAGTCAATTGGGTCTATTGGGTCAATTGGGTGAATTGGGACAATTGGGTCTTATTGGGTCAATTGGGTCAATTGGGTGAATTGGGTCAATTGGGTGTATTGGGTCAATTTGGTCAATTGGGTGAATTGGGTGAATTGGGTCAATTGGGTGAATTGGGTGAATTGGGTGAATTGGGTCAATTTGGTCAATTGGATGAATTGGGTGAATTTGGTCAATTGGGTCAATTGGGTGAATTGGGTGAATTGGGACAATTGGGTGAATTGGGTCAATTGGGTCAATTGCGTGAATTGGGTCAATCGGGTCAATTGGGTCAATTGGGTGAATTGGGTGAATTGGGTCAATTTGGTGATTTGGGTGAATTGGGTCAATTGGGTGATTTGGGTTAATTGGGTGAATTGGGTCAAATGGGTCAATTGGGTGAATTGGGTCAATTGGGTGAATTGGGTCAATTGGGTGAATTGGGTCAATTGGGTGAATTAGGTCAATTGGGTGAATTAGGTCAATTGGGTCAATTACGTGAATTGGGTGAAATTAATGAATTGGGTCAATTGGGTGTCTTGGGTCAATTAAGTCAATTGGGTCATTTGGGTCAATTGAGTCAATTGGGTGAATTGGGTCAATTGGGTCAATTGGATAAATTCGGTTAATTGGGTGAATTGGGTGAATTTGGTCAATTGGGTCAATTGGGTAAATTGGGACAATTGGGTGAATTGGGACAAATGGGTGAATTGGGTGAATTGGGTGAATTGGGTCAATTGGGGAAATTGGGTCAATTGGGTGAATTGGGTCAATTGGGTGAATTGGGTCAATTGGGTCAATTGGATAAATTCGGTTAATTGGGTCAATTTGGTGATTTGAGTGAATTGGGTCAATTGGGACATTTGGGTCAATTGGGTGAATTGGGTCAAATGGGTCAATTGGGTGAATTGGGTGAATTGGGTCAATTACGTGAATTGGGTGAAATTGGTGAATTGGGTCAATTGGGTCAAATACGTGAATTGGGTGAAATTGGTGAATTGGGTCAATTGGGTCAATTGGGTCAATTGGGACAAATGGGTCAATTGGGTGAATTGGGTCAATTAAGTCTAATGGTTACAATTGGGACAATTGGGTCAATTGGGTGAATTGGGTCAACAGGGTCAATTAGTTCTATTTGGTCTTTTGGGCCAATTAGGTCAATAGGGTCAATTGGGTCAATTAGGTGAACTGGGTTAATTGGCTCAATTTAGTTAATTGGGTCTATTGGGTCAATTATGTGAATTGGGTGAAATTGGTGAATTGGGTCAATTGGGTGTATTAGGTCAATTAAGTCAATTGGGTCATTTGGGTCAATTGGGTCAATTGGATGAATTGTGTGAATTGGGTCAAATGGGTCAATTGGGTTAATTGGGTCAAATGGGTCAATTGGGTCAATTGGGTCATATTGGGTGAATTGGGTCAATTGGGTCAATTGGGTGAATTAGGTGAATAGGGACAATTGGGTGCATTAGGTGAATAGGGTGAATTGGGTGAATTTAGTCAATAGGGTCTATTGGGTCAATTGGGTGAATTGGGACAATTGCGTCCATTGGGTAAATTGGGACAATTGGGTCAATTGGGTGAATTGGGTCAATTAGGTGAACTGTGTCAATTTGGTCAATTTAGTCAATTGGGTCAATTGGGTGAATTGGGTCAATTGGGTCAATTTGGTGATTTGGGTGAATTGGGTCAATTGGGTCCATTTGGTCAATTAGGGCAATTGGGTGAATTGGGTGAATTGGGTCAATTGGGTCAATTGGGTAAATTAGGTCAATTGGGTGAAATGGGTGAATTGGGTCAATTGGGTGAATTGGATCAATTGGTTCAATTGGGTGAATTGGGTGAATTGGGTCAATTGGGTCCATTTGGTCAATTAGGGCAATTGGGTGAATTGGGTGAATTGGGTCAATTGGGTCAATTGGGTAAATTAGGTCAATTGGGTGAAATGGGTGAATTGGGTGAATTGGGTGAATTGGGTCAATTGGGTCAATTGGGTGAATTGGATCAATTGGTTCAATTGGGTGAATTGGGTCAATTGGGTCCATTTGGTCAATTAGGGCAATTGGGTGAATTGGGTGAATTGGGTCAATTGGGTCAATTGGGTAAATTAGGTCAATTGGGTGAAATGGGTGAATTGGGTGAATTGGGTGAATTGGGTCAATTGGGTCAATTGGGTCTTATTGGGTCTTTTTGGTGAATTAGGTGAATTGGTTCAATGGGGTGAATTGGGTGAAAAGGGACAATTAAGTGCATTGGTTGAATAGGGTGAATTGGGTCAATTGGGTGAATTGAGTGAATTGGGTGAATTTTTTCAATAGGGTGAATTGGGTCAATTGGGTAAGTGCATTGGGTGAATAGGGTGAATTGGGTCAATTGGGTGAATTGGGTGAATTGAGTGAATTGGGTGAATTTTGTCAATAGGGTGAATTGGGTCAATTGGGTGAATTAGGTGAATTGTGTCAATTGGGTCAATTGGGTGTATTGGGACAATTTGGTTAATTGGGTGAATTGGGTGAATTGTGCCAAATAGGTGAATTGGGTCAATTGGGTCAATTTGGTGATTTGGGTGAATTGGGTCAATTGGGTCAATTCGGTCATTTGGGTCAATTGGGTGAATTGGGTGAATTGGTTCAAATGGGTCAATTGGGTCAATTGGGTCAATTTGGTCAATTGGGTGAATTGGTGAATTTGGTCAATTGGGTCAATTGGGTGAATTGGGACAATTGGGTGAATTGGGACAATTGGGTGAATTGGGTGAATTGGGTCAATTGGGTGAATTGGGTCAATTGGGTGAATTGGGTCAATTGGGTGAATTGGGTCAATTGGGTGAATTGGGTCAATTGGGTGAATTGAGTGAATTGGATGAATTAAGTGAATTGGGTCAATTTGGTCAATTGGGTCAAATAAGTCTATTGGGTACAATTGGGACATTTGGGTCAATTGGGTGAAATGGGTCTATTGGGTCAATTGTGTCAATTGGGTGAATTGGGTCAATTGGGTGATTGGATCAATTGGTTCAATTGGGTGAATTGGGTGAATTAGGTCAATTGGGTTAATTGTGTCTATTGGGTCAATTGGGTGAATTGGGTCAATTGGGTCAATTGGGTGTATTGGGTCAATTTGGTCAATTGGGTGAATTGGGTGAATTGTGTCAATTGGGTGAATTGGGTGAATTGGGTCAATTTTGTGATTTGGGTGAATTGGGTCAATTGGGTCAATTCGGTCATTTGGGTCAATTGGGTGAATTGGGTGAATTGGGTCAATTGGGTCAATTCGGTCATTTGGGTCAATTGGGTGAATTGGGTGAATTGGTTCAAATGGGTCAATTGGGTCAATTGGGTCAATTTGGTCAATTGGGTAAATTGGGTAATTGGGTCAATTGGGTCAATTGGGTGAATTGGGTCAATTGAGTCAATTGGGTGTATTGGGTGAATTTGGTCAATTGGGTGAATTGGGTGAATTGTGTCAATTGGGTGAATTGGGTGAATTGGGTCAATTGGGTCAATTTGGTCAATTGGATCAATTGGGTGAATTGGGACAATTGTGTGAATTGGGACAATTAGGTGAATTGGGTCAATTGGGTGAATTGGGTCAATTGGGTGAATTGAGTGAATTGGGTGAATTAAGTGAATTAGGTCAATTGGGTCAATTGGGTCAATTGGGACAATTGGGTTAATTGGGTGAATTGGGTCAATTAAGTCTATTGGGTACAATGGGGACAATTGGGCCAATTGGGTGAATTAAGTGAATTGGGTCAATTGGGTCAATTGGGTCAATTGGGACAATTGGGTCAATGGGGTGAATTGGGTCAATTGAGTCAATTTGGTCAATTAGGGCAATTGGGTGAATTGGGTCAATTGGGTCAATTGGGTGAATTAGGTCAATTCGGTGAAATGGGTCAATTGGGTGAATTGGGTCAATTGGGTCAATTGGGTCTTATTGGATCTTTTGGGTGAATTAGGTGAATTGGGTAAATGGGGTGAATTGGGTGAATAGGGACAATTGGGTGCATTGGGTGAATAGGGTGAATTGGGTGAATTGGGTGAATTGGGTGAATTGAGTGAATTGGGTGAATTTTGTCAATAGGGTGAATTGGGTGAATTGGGTGAATTGTGTCAATTGGGTCAATTGGGTCAATTGGGTGTATTGGGACAAATTGGTCAATTGGGTGAATTGGGTGAATTGTGTCAAATGGGTGAATTGGGTCAATTGGGTCAATTGGGTCAATTTGGTGATTTGGGTGAATTGGGTCAATTGGGTCAATTAGGTCATTTGGGTCAATTGGGTGAATTGGGTCTAATGGGTCAATTGGGTGAATTGGGTTTAAATTTGTAAATTGGGTCAATTGGGTGTATTGGGTAAATTGGATCAATTGGGTCAATTGGATCAATTAGGGCAATTGGTTCAATTGGGGTCAATTGGGTTAATTGGGTCAATTGGGTCAATTTGGTCAATTAGGGCAATTGGGTGAATTGGGTCAATCGGGTCAACTGGGTCAATTGGGTGAATTAGGTCAATTGGGTGAAATGGGTGAATTGGGTGAATTGGGTGAATTGGGTCGATTGAGTCTTATTGGGTCTTTTGGGTGCATTAGGTGAATTGGGTCAATGGGGTGAATTGGGTGAATAGGGACAATTGGGTGCATTGGGTGAATAGGG